>NC_064627.1:824091045-824391045 GCF_023864275.1 Schistocerca cancellata | reverse complement strand
GCGTCTTGGAAGGATCTGCGGTTCTCGGCGACAGTCAACTATCCACAGTTCACCGAATCCATTCTTAAATGAGATGACAGAGGCTGGGATGACCAAGTTATTCTTCAGTGGTATGCTTCTCTAACATTTCACTACGAGACCATGGGTTGATGCATGGCATGACACACGACAGTTACCTTTCTAGCTTTTACTGCAGGAATTATCACTTGATCCAGCACACATAGTCTCCACACACTCGGATGCACATCTTCCTCTCCACAGTATCTCATCTCGTCTAGCATAATCTTCGAGTGACCACAATCTATAATTGCCTGAGAAGCTTTCAAAAAGTCTCATCTAAGAATTACGTCATGACTACACTCTTGTAAGACGATGAATTCTAAGGGCGGAGTATGGCCACTTATACCCACATGAATGACACATCTTCCTGTAGGTTTTACATATTTCCCATTAGCCACCTTCAGCAGAGATGTATTGTTGTCGATGAATACAGTTTTCGGCAACTGGCAACAGTACTCCTCCAAAATGACTGAATATGATGCTCTGGAGTCCACAAGAGCTTGGGCTGGTTGGCCATCCATGAGGATATAGATGTAGTTTCCTATCATTTTTGTAGTGGTCGAAGGCGGAGGATTTTTCTCTTCAGCGGCCTCACCTCCAAGGAAGGTCGCACCCTTCAGTTTCCCAGGTTGCGGCAGCTAGGTGATCGGCTGCTTGCAGCGATGGTGCCCTACATCGTCCTGCACCCACATCTTATTGTTCATCTTCGTCGTCCCAGAGTTGGCGTCGACTAAGATTGGTCTGCCGTCTTCTGGTGCAGGTGTCATCAAATATCCACCACTTTTCTCAACAATAGTGCACCCCATGTCCCAGTCGTCCGCAGTGGAAACATACTGGATGGTTGTCTTGAGTCCTCCAGACATCACTCTTTCTTGGTGCCCAAACAGGTTCCTCATGTGGCATTGTAGGAACATAACTTTGCCTGGATCTCGACTTTTTCACTGTTTTAAAGGGAAATGAAGGACGATAGATTGGGTTCAATGTCTGTTCCATTTCCTCCCTTATGACCTCTTCGAGCATCTCAGCTTTTTGCTCGTTGTGCAATCCAAGTGCCTTCTGAACTTCCTCTCTCACTACCTGATGAAGAACACTTGTGAAATCGGTTTCTTTCTCCACCACAGTCATTGACACAACGTTTGGCAGCCATTCAAACTTCTTGCATGTAATTCTTTTGTAATGCATTGTCTCGATATACTGGCATCATTTTATGAATTTGTCTGCTGGCGAAACCTCCTTCAGAAGTAGGGCTTGATACATGTCCTCAGCAACACTCTTCATGAGATGTGCAACCTTATCTTCCTCCTTCATTCTAAGGATCCACTATTTTACACAGCTCCAAGATGACCTGAATGTAGCATGCTGTAGTTTCTCCTGGACACTGTGCCCTGCACTTTAATTTATCTTCTGCCTTGCACTTCTGTCATCGTGTGTCGCTGAAATACTTGTGCAGTTCCGCCTGGAATACTTCCCAGCTTGTGAACTTCTCCTTGTTTTTCTCATACCATTGCTTGGCAGTGCCCTCCAAGTAGAAAAATATGTTAGCCAAACACATGGTGCCATCCCAGTTGTTAAATTTGGCTATATGCTTCAACCAATTGTTTTGACCTTGGCCATCATCACCAGAGAACCTGGAAGGATGTCTCATGTGGCGGCACACAGTTGCTGTCATCGTAACGTCCTCTTCTTCTTCTGTCTCCGATAGATTGCGATCTATTGAATGTGGGTCAAACTTGGGTTTCTCGCCATGTAAACAGCGACTCTGTCATAGTCCGATGGGAGTCACTGTGTCGTTGATAATTTGCACTATCACAAGTTCCAATACCCGGCACCTCCACCAGAATGATGTCACGTAGAAGAAGGTGTAATTAGATGAATGACGAACATTAACTTCACTTAAAGAAGGTTTATTCAGCACTTGCACATACAAGAGTACGGAGCAACCTACCTCCAGCCAGAACACATACAGTATATATACAGTTACAGAACATTCCAGTACAATGATTCTTGATATATGTGGATATTTCTAGAATGTCCTCGAACCGAATATAGAAATTAAAATTCTACAGTTCAGGTGAGTTTTGAACTCGTGACCCTCTATGTAACAGTTTAGTGTCATAACCACTACACCACGGTGCTACTCACCTTCTTCTGCGACAATATTTTGGGTACCACAGATCTGATATTAACTTTCTTGAGCACTGGCAGACCAGTACTTCTCTTTAAATTTCTTTTGAAAGTCTTCACACGAGGAAAAATTCTCAATATTTAATGTTCCACATTCTGAGGCTTCCCCTAGAAAGTACCCCACAGCAAATTCGATCTGGTTGGAATCTTCCCAATTTTTTGGCAAAGCTTGGTTAAATCTTTTTAAGAAATGAGTCAGATGTACATCTCCGTCTGGCTTAAATTTAGGGAATTGTCTAGATAACCCTGAATTAGCTCCCCACTGCAAATCAGTCACCGCTTCACTAGTTAGCACAACCTTAGGTGAATTTACCCTTTTTTTCTACTTTGTCTTGGATAAGCTTAATTTCTCTCTACAGGTTGTCAATCCCTTCCTGGTATCATTAAGTTCGGAAGAAGGAATAGGCAATACATTCCCGCATGTTATTCTCTCGGTAACCTTTCGATCTATAATTTCTCCAAATTGTTCCTCCACACTAATTACATTTATAATATTGGAGTTAGCTATTTTCTCTTCGAAATTCCTTTCTACATTATCTACCCGTGTATTGACACCTGTAATTTGCAACTGAATAATTGGCATTAATTCATTATGCTTATCTACACTCTCTTTCGAAGTATTCATTCCCTGTCTTACATCATTATATTTAATATTGTACACATTTTCAAAAGATCCTAACTTTTCAATAAGTTCTGATTCTACATTATTATGTTTGTTCTCAATGTCAAGTTCTAACATTTTCGATAAATCTTGAAAAGTGTCATTCTGTTTCTGACTAAGGTTATACATATATACCGTATTTACTTGAATCTAAGCCGCACCTGAAAAATGAGCCTCAAAATAAAGGAAAAAAAAAAAAATTCCCGAATGAAGACGCACCTGAAATTTGAGACTCGAAATTCAAGGGGAGAGAAAAGTTTTAGGCCGCACCTCCAAATTGAAACAAAGTTGGTCCATTGTAATATGAGACACAATTTAGGTCGAATGAATGACGATACAGCTACAGTAGTTTGGTTCGAGTCGTAAGTTTAGCAGTTAAGCTTTACCAGGTAGCCATTGCTATGTGTCAAGCGCTCCGTCCGTATTTATACGGGTACCCTTCCTTTTTCATGTGCTTCGTCTAGTTTGAATCGATTGCTTATTTTTCTTTGATCTGATAAGTGCCATTTTCTTTTTTATAGGTGTTTATGTCACTCTAAGCTGAAGATGCATTACTGTACTGTGTCATGCATTGTTTGTCGCATTCTGATAGTACGTGTTTACGACCTGTCGCCGCTTACGGCAAGGCTTGCTTTTGTGCGCGCTACCGCCGCTTACAATAAAGAGGAATCATCTCATTAGCGAAACAATGGCAAGAGACTGCTATTTGTTGTTACTTACACTGCTGCTTTCTTTGATAATGATCAACAAGTACCAAATAATAGACTGCGTATGATAGAACATGTTCTGAACGAGAGTTAGGCGAAAAATTTTCTGCATTTGAAAATCTTTGCGGGCGCTTCTTTAGTACATCAAATTGTGCACAGAAATTAGAGCCATCTTAGATTAAAAAATCTAGTCAGTTGCCGTGCTTCATTTCTCACTGTATCACTATTAGGCATAAGAATAATACGAATATAAACATGACACGATAAGTATATTCTTCCGCGTTTGCTGTTGTCCCACTCTAGTTTCGTAGTTTATTAGGCAGACAGGATTTAAATGAGATAGCAGCAAACATGAAAGAATACATGGCAAAATGTTTATATTCGTATTATACTTATGGTGAAGAGAATACTGCATGTGATTCACATTTCATCAGGCTCCTATTAGCAACCATCTCTTCTCACAGGTAGGAAAAAATCCAGAATGTAGAGTTGGCCATATTGACAAACATCCCAAACAGTCTTGCCAGTCGGATTTTCGCAGTACATTGAAATTGTGGTACATTCAAAGATGAACAATACGGAATTTGTATTTACTTCATTGGATAATGTATGAAAATGCAGTGGTCAAAACTTGGGGCGGAGAAAAAAAAGCTCGTCTTCCACCTTTTTTATTTTAATTTATTTACTGACGCAGAGGTTTTGGCGACAGTATTTATCTTTGTGCCTACAAAGCATGCCTGTGTAGCACTACATATATTCTACAGCAGAAGTTACTTGTGGCGGCTCCTACAAACATTTTTCAGAACTTCCGCTTGCTTCGCACTCGATTCTAAGCCGCAGACGGTTTTTTGGATTACAAAAACCAGAAAAAAAGTGCGGCTTAGATTCGAGTAAATACGGTACTCCGCAATCCACCATATGGTGCGTGGCAAAGGGTACCTCGTACCACAACTAGCATCTTCTCTCCCTGTTCCACTCCCAAACAGAACGAGGGAAAAATGACTGCCTATATGCCTCTGTACGAGCTCTAATCTCTCTTATCTCATCTTTGTGATCTTTCCACGAAATATAAGCTGGCGGCAGTAAAACTGTACTGCAGTCAGCCTCAAATACTGGTTTTCTAAATACTGGTTTTCTAAATTTCCTTAGTAGCGATTCATGAAAAGAATGCCTCCTTTCCTCCAGAGACTCCCACCCAAGTTCCTGAAGCATTTCCGTAACACTTGTGTGATGATCAGACCTACCAGTAACAAATCTAGCAGCCCACCTTTGAATTGCTTCTATGTCCTCCCTCAATCCAACCTGATACGGATCCCAAACGCTCAAGCAGTACTGAAGAATAGGTCATATTAGTGTTTTATAAGTGGTCTCCTTTACAGATGAACCATATCTTCCCAAAATTCTACCAATGAACCGAAGACAACTATCTGCCTTCCCCACAACTGCCATTACATGCTTGTCCCACTTCATATCGCTCTACAATGTTACGCCCAAATATTTAATCAACGTGACTGTGTCAAGTGCTGCACTACTAATGGGGTATTCAAACATTACGGGATTCTTTTTCCTATTCATCTGCATTAATTTACATTTATCTATATTTAGAGTTAGCTGCCATTCTCTACACCAATCATAAATCCTGTTCAAGTCATCTTGTATCCTCCTACAGTCACTCAACAATGATACCTTCCCGTACACCACAGCATCGTCAGCAAACAGCCGCACATTGCTATCCACCCTATCCAAAAGATCATTTTATGTAGATAGAAAACAAAAGTGCACGTACCACACTTCCCTGGGGCACTCTAGATGATACCCTCACCTCCGATGAACATTCACCATTGAGGACAACGTACTGGGTTCTATTACTTAAGAAGTCTTCGAGCCACTCACATACTTGGGAACCAATCCCATACACTCGTACCTTAGTTAGGAGTATGCAGTGGGGCACCGAGTCAAATGCTTTCGGGAAGTCAAGGAATATGGCATCTGTCTGATACCCTTCATCCATGGTTCACAAGATATCATGTGAAAAAAGGGCGAGTTGCATTTCGCAGGAGTGATGCTTTCTAAAGCCGTGCTGATGCATGGACAGCAACTTCTCTGTCTCAAGGAAATTCATTATATTCGAACTGAGCATATGTTCGAGAATCCTGCAACAAACCAATGCTAAGGATATTGGTCTGTAATTTTGAGGATCCATCCTTCTACCCTTCTTATATACAGGTGTCACCTGCACTTTTTTCCAGTCGCTCGGGACTTTACGTTGGGCAAGAGATTCGCGATAAATGCAAGCTAAGTAAGGAGCCAATGCAGTAGAGTACTCTCTGTAAAACCAAATTGGAATCCCATCAGGACCTGGCGATTTATTTATTTTCAACCCATTCAGCTGCTTCACAACCCCAGGGATGTCTATCACTATGTCCTCCATACGGGAATCTGTACGAGACTCAAACGGTGGTATGTTTGTATGATCCTCCTGCATGAAAGATATCTCAAATGCTAAATTTAAAATTTCAGCTTTCGTTTTGCTGTCTTCCGTTGCCAAGCCACACTGATCAGTGAGTGACTGGATGGAAGCCTTCGACCCGCTTACCTATTTTACGTAAGACCAGAATTTCCTTTGGTTTTCAGCAAGATGATCTGCTAAGGTATGACGGTGGTAGTGGTTGTATGCTTCGCGCATCGCTCTTTTTACAGCAGCACGAATCTCTACTAACTTTCACCTGTCCTCATTCTCCCGATCTTTCTTGTACCACGAGTGCAACTATCTTTGCTTCCTGAGCATTCTCCGAATTGCGCTGTTAAAGCACGGTGGGTCTTTTCCGTCCCCACTTTTTCGGCACATACTTCTCCAATGCGTGGTTTAAAATGTGTTTAAAATTTGCCCATAATTCTTCCACGTCCATCGTACCGGAAGTAAATGAAGTCGATAGTCGATTCATTTA
The DNA here is from genome assembly GCF_023864275.1 of Schistocerca cancellata. Lineage (NCBI taxonomy): Eukaryota > Metazoa > Arthropoda > Insecta > Orthoptera > Acrididae > Schistocerca > Schistocerca cancellata. The sequence goes on along the minus strand of NC_064627.1, from coordinate 824,384,485 downwards.
CTAAGTGGGATACTAACAACTGCTTATCTGCTCTTTCTAGTAAGAATACTCTCCTAGCCTTCTTGACCGACTTTTTAACTTTCGTAACCATAGTCGTAATGACAACATCATGATCACTAATCCCTGTCTCAACACTGACACCGCCGATGAGGTCTGGTCTGTTCGTGGCTACCAAATCTAAAATATTTCCATTACGCGTTGGCTGTCGATTTAGTTGCTCGACAGTTTTCAGATAATGTGTTCAAAAGTAATTCACACGACGGCTTGTCTGCACCACCTGTAATGAATCCATAGACATCCCAGTCTATACTAGGTAGGTTGAAGTCGCCTCCGACTAAAACAGCATGATCCAGGTACTTCTGCGATATAGAGTGTAGACTCCCTTTGAATGATTCTAGAACTGTCATGGTGGAACCTGGTGGCCGGTAATAACACCCAACAATTAACTTTACTTCTCCTAGCCCTGTTAAACATGTCCAGATAACTTCACAATCACACTCTACTTCGACCTCAGTAGACACGATATTTTTGTCAACTGCAATGAAGACACCATCTCCTGCGGTGTCTAATCTGTCTTTCCGATACACGTTCCAACCCTCACTAAATATTTCAGAACTTCCTTTCTCAGGGTTCAGCCAGGTCTCAGTCCCGAGAATAATTTGCACGCCACACGCTTCCTGGAGGGCAGTAAATTCAGGAACTTTATTCCGAACACTCTGAAAATTTACTGCTAATATCTTGATAGCTGAAGTGTCTTTACACTGAGCATGTCCTGATTTCCCTGCCTCCACGTCGACTGGTGAGTGTTCATCAGGACACCTCACACTACCGACTAGCCTAAAAAAAACCCATGTGCATGCCACAAGTACTCTGCTATCCAAGTAGCCGCTTCCTTTGTGTAGTGTACCCCTGACCTATCTAGGGGCATCCTAAAATTCCCCACCCAATAGTGCAAGTCTAGAAATCTGCAGCCAAGACCATCACAGAGTCGACGAAGCCTCTGGTTGAGACCCTCCACTTGGCTCCAAACCAAAGGACCCCGATCCACTCTGGGAACGATGCTGCCAATAGAGAGCTCTTGCTTGCACCCCACGTGCGAGGCCAGCGGTCTTCACCAAATTCGCCAGCGACCTGTATGAACTGAGGATCACCTCAGAACCCAAGCGACAGCCATCACTGGTGCCGACGTGAGCAACTACTTGCAGACGACTGCACCCCGTATGCTCAATAGCCGGCAGACAAACCGAGTGCACGTTGGAATTCTTTCCAGCCCTGTACGCTATTTCCCTAAGTGGCTCCATCACCCGCCTAACGTTGGAGCTCCCAATAACCAGCAAGCTTTTGCCCCTGTGTGCCTGCTCGGGCCCTGCTGAAGGAGCGGCCACCTGCCCACTGACAGGATGAACAGGCAATGCCACCCTCCACATTGACCCTCCACCTCGAGCAACGTGAATGCGTTGCAGTCCGCCACTCCCCCTGAGGTAAGGGTGGCCCCAATGTGCTGGGTACACTAGGAGGTGCCTCGGCGGCTGAGTCAGCGGACGCAGCAAGTGACACCTGGGGTGTCTCAAGCAACACGCCAGACCCTCCGCCATCACTACACCTCAAGGCAGCAGCCTGAAGGTGGCTGACCGTGGCCAACAGCACGCTCAGCTGCTCGCGAACCGTGGCCAGTTCCTCCTGTGCCCGCACACAGCACGCACACACCCTATCCATCCTACTGCTAATATCTGGACATATACAGCTGTGACAAATAAAACAGCAATATGAGACTGCACAGTTGCATCACCAGTGCCAGATTGAGCTGCGATATTACTTACAAACTAAGTAATCAGATGACCATGACTACGCCGCTATACAGATATTACAATGCGATCCTAACCCTGTCTTAGCACAAATGAAAACCGCCTACGCGATGTTACACTCTACCGTTATTAAAATTTGATACTACCCCTTTCTAATTTGAAAATACGCAAAGATCTGAAAAATTTCACCAAACAAGCACACAAACACACAAAGTAATTTGAATTAAACCTGCGGAACTAATACGAAAAACTGAATACACGACTAGTTTCTGCTACTGCTGCTTGCACACATCACTCTGCAAGCACAGATGAATCTGCACTGGCCTCTGTCTGCTGCTAACTGACTCTGCGAAATAAACAGAAAGCACTGGCTGTCCAAAACAAACAACTCACTAACGACTCCGCGAACTTACACTTTACAGCTATCAATAAGCAATATAACTCCTCTCAAATACGAGAATAAGCAAGGATTTTATGTAATTAAATATGCAAGTGCACAAACACTTGGAAAGAAATTAAGAATCAAACTACAAAACAAATATGAAAGCTAAATACGCGACTCCCTACTGCACTGCTGCTGCACTTTTACACATATGATTTAAATTCTCTACTTTATTACTTATGGCATCAAATTCAATCTTCAAAGCACCCATGTCTTCGCTTAGATTACTACATTCCTTGCTTTGAGAGTCGACTTTGGCGTTTAACAAACCTAAATTTGTCATTTGAGTATTTAATTGAGAATTTACTAAGTCTAGTTCTTTACTTAGAGTCGCACTCTGAGCATTTAATTGAGGATTTAATGAGTTTAACTTAAGACTCTGGGCTTTGATTAAATTTATCAACTCAGCCCAGTCAGGCACTTCTTTGCAATTCTTCATGGCCATTCTTCATGGTCTGGAGTTTCCCCAACCTGTTGTATATTTTCCATACTTTCATATGCCTTAGCTCTTGTAAGCATTTAAAGCTAACTTTAAATATGATAATTACACAGTAACAGTTCACTAACAGTATCTTGTACCACTTCATACTAAAGTAATCAAGTTTTGTTTTACGCTGACCCAGCGTAGAATTCTCGTTGCGTGGGTGAGCGGATATGGAAGCAGGTCAGCACTGGTGAACAGCAGCTGGTGCCAGTGGCATCGGATGTATGTTGGTTTCTGCGTCTGCATCCCTGCAATGTGTTTGAGAGCTGTATATTCCCCGCAATGGATCTTCTTAGCTGAAGCATTCTATGCGTACTGCTTCTTAGACAAATACATCGAAATCTTCTTTACTATATTTATCATTGTGAATTTTTCACTTCTTCAATGTTTTTCGATTTAAATTTTGCTCCACTGGATACCTGAACATATTCCAATTCCCTTGTATTATTATGTTTGGTTATTATGGCAACTCATAACAGCTTCTCTCAGTTTTGACTTAATGTTTTCTTGGTCCTTTCACATAGGTCTCCACATTCTAGTGTTCTGACGAATTAAAGTGTGAGTGTGGATCTGGGTTATATTGGCTTATTCCCCCAAAACATCTTCCACTTCTTTATGAGGTGACTTACTTGCAATTTGCAGCCACTCTTCTTTACTGAATAGCCGGCTGCTGGAGACCCTCTTCACTTCTTCTCTGTGTCAAATTACACTAGGTACAGGAATTTTTAGACTCTTTCTATTTATGAAATAAGTAGACATACACACTTTACTTTTCGTCAACTAACGAAGTATTTGACCTCCATACACAATAAAAATTTCACTTTCCAATGAATATGTAACTTCCTGCAAGTCTCTCATACAGTCGGACATTAGAAACAAATGGAGTTACAGTTAAAACAAAGTTGGCTTGAATACCATGACCTTTCTTAACATGAATCATAAAATGAGTCTTGCCTCTAACAAAGTTGCGTCAAGAGTCTACAAGAGTACTCTTTGCAACTGTTCTTGTTTTAATAAGAATAGTCAATGACACAATAAGCACAGAGCTGCATATAAATTCCTGGTTCTTCCTTACACACTCACTAAAACATCTATGGATTGCCCGACGGGTACTTGTTGGTGCCGTCCGACCGCTGTGTCTACTTTCTTCACGTGACAGATTTTAAACCTGCACATACAAACATGTGACATGCAGTAGGTAGGATTCTACCATCTCACACTCATATCCAGAATATCATGTGTTTGAGATGGTAGAAGGCTGAGTGGTTCTAGAATTTACACAGAAATTCTCGAATCACTACAATAGACCCTGTATAAGCCTACTACAGCATAGTCTACTGCATCACATGATCATGAGCTAAGGTGTGGGTTTTCATGAGAAGACTATTTTCTGACGACTCAATGGTATGTCACAGTGTGGCCTTATAAGATAGCATTCCCTTTCCTAGCCTCTAACTGGCCACAACTAAGAGACAGAGACTCCACTGCAGCTTTACAACAATTCTGTGACATCAGTCACTGCTAACAGTCTTTAGTGATGAGTCACTGGGGGGAGTCACTGCATGGAAGTTTGTGGTATGAGCAGAAGTGTGTTCACTGCTAATAATATTTAGTTTTACTACAGTATTATTAAGCTTTAGTTACAATTCAGTGAGTTTGTAGCTTGTATTCAGATGATAAGGTAGAACACATATATGTGAATATAACATAATGAATTAGTGCATATAACATAATGCAAGAGTCCACTGTCATTAATTTGTAAGTTCATAGCAAGGGGTATTGTGATTGTATCAAGTGCAAGAGTTCACTGTCATTAATTTGGAAGTACATAGTAAGGTGTATTGTGATTGTATCAGGCATCATGTTAAATGTGCGTCAAACATCTCAACACAAAATTCCTGATGACCATTAAAAAATTACACACTCATTATTGCAAAACAGACCTGCACATTCCTATAACAGATTCACAGACCCGAATAATAAACAGAACCATGACTGTGCAAGATCTTCTGTGAGAGGGGACAGCCTTAATGACATCAGGTGATCAAACAGAGCTCTGGCGACATGTGCCTGATGTATATGTATCCATGAGAAAACCCCCTGTGAACTGTTTGGTTGTTACAACAACCCACACCCTCATGTTTTTGAGATTTGCATGGTGCCCAGTTGAAATATAATGGACTTTAATTTATGGTGACTGGCAGTAAATTGGAAACTTCTTTGAACATTACATCAGAACTAGGTTGCTTGTAAAAACATTCAATGATTAATGTGAGTTCACCTACGCCAGCTGCTCAGTTCCAGATAACTTCACAATAAGACTTAATTTTGACCATGATCTGCATAATGTTATTGTCAATTGCAATGAACACTTCTCCCCCCCTTCCCCCCATGATGTTCGATGTCTAACTTGCCATTTCCAGGAACATTCCAGGACTTGAGTGTGGCAGCATTAACACTGCAAGAAGATGAGAAAATTTTCAGAACAAAGATGCACAGAATAATAAGTTCTTACCTATTTTGACAGTTGCTGTGCTGGGATCGTCACAATCTTGCTGTGGTGCACACTTCTTCGTAACTTCAAACATATAATAACCTGGGAAGTGCATTGTATCATACTTCATTTCCATTCCCAAGTCAGCAATATTGCTGTCATTGTCAGAGAAAAACTTTTCCTTCTGTTTTATTTTACCATCTCTCCTCACAACCACTTCATATTTTGCAGGCTCTTCACTAAAGGGATGATGCCAATGAGCTATCAGCAATGGCAGCTGCCATTCAATGTACACAAATTTATTTTTCCACTTTGGTGTAAAGCGCACTGCTGAAATAAGAATATTAAATCAATTCATACTCTATTCCTGCACACAGAGGGAAGGTGTTAGCAACGGACATACAACTGTACAATTATTCTTGCAATGACAAAAATTCTCTTATGTTTTACTTGTAACAGAGTTAATGTTACAGTGTTATACTTTAAAACAAGTAATGACAAATGAATACAAACATATCATCAGGAAAATTATCTTTTAAGTACAGTGGACTCAAAAAATGAAATTATAAAGCTACTCCAAAGTGATACTGAAACACTAAAAACAGAATTATTCACTATAAAGAAAGAAAACGATAGATTAATATGTGAAAAGCAGTCCTGAAATACACCAAATGGAAAAGCAAGACAGTGAAAACACATGTGCCCCTACGACCACTAAAAACAACAGATACAGCATTACCGATGTCATGATAAACTTAGCAAGCCAAAAATCTGTAGATAAATACAAATGGAAGACGGAGACATACTATAAAAGTAAAGAAAACACCACAGCTGTGCAAAGGGATGACAATGAGTTTCTAATAATTGGCGACTCACTGCTGAAAAATATTGCTGTCCCCAACTGCAAAATCGACATCAAACTGCGAATTAGAATGCAAAAAATCAACAAATATTTTTAAAAAATGGTAAATTCAAAGCAAACAAATACAAAACCAGATTCTGGAACCAAGGTTAATTACAGTTGTATCTTCATACATGGAACAAATTCATTAAGAAGCAGAAGTGATGAAGGAATTATTAACGAAACAAGGAATGTGATTTATTCGGCAAGACGTATCTATGCGGGATCCTGGCTGATACTTAGCAGAATCATCAGAGTGACAAATATATCTCCAAAACAAATTATGCTGCCAAAGTACAGTGTGATCATCTTGGTGCCGTTTTCATAGATCCAAACAAATTTCTGAGTGAAAACTGCCTCGGAAAGGATGGCATGCATTTAAACAGTTAAGGGTCTGTAACACTCAACAGAATGTTTACAGATGTCTGCAAAGTGACCAGAAGAAAGGGAAACTAATATGGCCTGATGGGGGTGAAAAACCAATTGCTAAAGCAAAATATAAGCACCACACGAAAAAGGAGGAACTACAGAATATGCTCTCAGAATGCAGCCCAAAACATCTAAGTCAACAAAAGAAAAATTACATAAAAGTACTACATCAGAATATTCAACACGATGGTAACAAGAAACTAGAAGCAGAAGTAGTTCTAAGTGAAATACAACCAGACATACTATCAGACATGTATCAGTGAACATGCTCTAACTGAAATCCAGATACCTAACTTGACAATAAAGGACTGTATCTTATCTAATTACTTCTGTAGAACTGAACATAAGGGTGGTGGAGCTTCCATATATATTGAAACAGGAAAACTCCTAAAGACAGCAAACAGTAAAGGTTTGAGATGACCTATAGAGAAAAAGACTTTGAAATTACTGGTGTAGTGACTGATGACTTTAGATTGTTTTGTGTGTACAGATCACCAAGCGGCAAAATTACCATCTTTCTGAAAAAAAAAAATGGCCAACTTACTAAGAAGGAATATGAAGAAAAACATTCTTATATGTGGAGACTTCAATACTGACATGGGAAAAGAATCAGAACCAAGATAATATTTTGAAGAATTGTTAATACAACACAATATGGAGGCAACAATATATGCACCAACAAGAGTGACTTCTCAAAGCCAAATAGTTATTGACAACATCATTACTAATGTTAATAGGTCTAACTATGAGTCACATGCAGTCCAAACAGAAATATCTTATCATCATAGACAGCTGATCTGCTTCTGCATAAGTAAGGACATAATATCTGACTCAAAACAGACAACCAAAGCAGTTAGGAACATCAGTAACAAAATATTAACATATTTAGAACAATATGAAGCAGGGACAACTGGAATGAAGCCCTACAGATGCAGCATGTAAATGAAAAATATGATTAATTTATTACAAAAATTAAACACCATTTTAATGTAGAATTCCACAAAACAAAGACATAAAAAAAGATGCAGGATCAGACAAAGTGGATTACTAGTAAGGTAACAGAACTGCGAAGGAAGCTGCAGGATCTGAGATGGAGGGGTGAAGATGAAAATTACAAAATGCTGCAAAGGAAGTATAGAAAAATTATAGGAGAGGCAAAATCAAGAGCAATATATGCTACCTTACTAAACTCAAGAAGCAAGACAAAGACAGCCTGGAACGCAATTAATGGTGAAAGACAGGAACAACCTGGACCAAACAAAGAAAAAGATATCAGGTCAATGAAAATAAACAACACAGTGATTACAGATGGTAGATAAATAGCTAACATAATCAATGATAACTATATACATGCAAGTAAGTGAGCAAATAATATCAGCTCTCTCAGAGAGGGAATTTTTCCAGTAAAACTGAAGATAAGCCGGGTGGTACCACTGTACAAGAAAGGTGATCAACTACAAGCCAGTTTCACTGATATCAGGTTTCTCAAAAATCCTAGAAATGGTTGTGTATGATAGATTACTTGATTGTCTGGACAAATACAACATTCTCATACCATCACAGCACGGTTTTAGAAAGAGTAGATCTACGGACTCAGCAATTGCGTCTGACAGAATACATTATACAGTCCTTAGATGAAAAACACGTTGTATCTGCAATGTTTCTGGATCTCTCCAAAGCATTCAACACTACTGACAATGAAATACTGATAAGAAGATTGGAAAAGTATGGTACCCGAGGGCAAGCAGCTCCGTCATATTTATAATGAGGCAGCTACCACAGTATGCAGACAAACTGCTTCTGTGCACAATATACCATGGGCTCTTCGAACCATAGCTGCAGTATGGAGTGGTAGTGTGGGGAAACTCAAACATTCAAGAAATAAAAAGGGTGTTCACAAAAAAAGAAGACGAAGAAGAAGTAAGAATCATATTAAGAAGAAAGATTCCTGAAACATGCAGAAACTGCTTCAAATGACTGGGCATCTTAACTTTTTCCTCCTGGTTAATGTATAAAACTGTACTAAGTGTCACAAAAGGTAGTGCAGATGGGTTACAAATGTTAGTGTACACACCCGCAACACATGGAGGAAGAATGACACACAAAGCATACTCCACTGATTGACAATGCTTGAAAGAGGACCCCAGTACTCAGGTATCAAATTACTAAGAAGTCTGCCTCAAAAAACTGTGTGATAATGTACAAGACACTAAGTTTTCAAAGAACATAATTTAAAAGACTATCTGGTGGAAGAAGAATTTTACAGTGTTGATGAGTACCGCTCAAATTATATTTGTAAATATTGTTGATTATAATCAATGATGTTAGAACAGTTAGGAAGTATGTGATAATGAAGGTTTTTGTGTTTCTGACATGTCCTAGATTACATCTACAATTGCTAGACACCATGTAATCCAGGATAAAATAAAATTCAATTCATATTTACATCCTTCTCCTATACCTGCTATGTTAAATTTAAGTAATACTTTTGTTACAAAATTTGTGTGAAGCATGTGCAAATGAGGAAAGCTGCCCACCAATTCCAAAAGATACATCAATTCATGATTCTCAACCTTGACAACAGAAATGCCACAAAGCAAAAACTACCAGCACTCTGATCTACATCTGCAACAATAAGAACTATGCTTTTCAACTTCTGTTAGGTAAAGCTGCAGTTATTAGCTTCAAATATAGTTTCAGAGAAATGAGTGGTAAATAATTGAAAAATATACTTCTAAAAAGATGTACAAAGAAAGCCTTTGGTCATCTAAAATGGAAGGACTGACTGAAGGAACTGAAGAAAGCACAGCTAGACTACAAAGATCACAGACCAATACAGAACATGCAGAAAACAGTTGTTACTGGTGGACCAACAACATCAGAAGCAGTACAGATTCAGGTACGAGCCTGGTAAGGATGGATGTTACGAGTAATTAGTTTCAACCTATTAAAGTGATGGCACTTAAAAAACTCAGAGAATGCTTAAGAGATGTAGTACCACATGAAAAAGGACAGCTGCCTTGTAAGTTCCCAATAACAGAGCAGCATGCAGCCATATTTCATCGCAAGCTGAAGAAATTATGTCAAATTCTGACAACAATATAACCACTTAATATACTACATATTTTTAAAAAATTGGGCCTATCTGACAATAGATATTCAATGTAACAATAAAAGAGTTCAAAAGTTATGGTACACAATATACAAACTTACAGTGCAAACAATTGCTAAGTGTAACATCTGATTGCCAATACTTTCTGAATCACTACTTTAATTGTTCAGTATTTATATGAGAGTGTGATCATCAATTATTAATTATCAATGTCTCAAAAAATAAGTTAATGTAATTTTGCCAACTTGCAACCAAGCTATCACCTTCCAGATTAGCCTAGACTTCTGTTATAGCACAGATCAATCTGTCACCACAACTTCTGTTTCAAAACTACAGAAAAAAGTGATGCTGCTATGGTGGCAATTGAAGGTAATGTCAGATGACCTAACATAACAATAAACACCTGTGAATGACACTAAATGACTCCAATTTTGGTACTTAAAATACATTGCTTCTCATTGGTTACCTACAATTATCCTCCTACTGGATATACAAATACACTGTATACCAATCCGTGTACTGCATAGGAAATAGCCTTGGCTGACTCTACTGCTGTACTTGGCTTAAGCCACTTACTTGTGTCTTGTGTCTGTTTACACTTGGAAACATTTATTCCACAATAGTTTTAACACAGCATAAATATCTCAAAGAATTGCATTTTTAACCATCAGCTGTAGAAATAAACCTTTATTCTCAATATTATTTACCAATTTCAGAATAAAGATTTATTTGTACAGCAAATGGTTCAAAATGCAGTTCTTTAAGTATTTGACAGTTTTAGAATACCACTTCACTAAAATATTAACATTTTTTTCAATTACTGCTGATAGTAAGGACAGATTTCTAATTTTATTATATACTTTTTTTGTTACACTAACCCAAAAATTAAAAACTTTTCCATCTGATCTACAACTACATAAACATATATGTACATATATATGTATATAGTAAATCTAATCTAATCTAATACATTACATACAATGCAGTGCACAGCAGAGGGCATTTCCCATTGGCCATTGTACCACATATTATAATTTCTTCCTGTAGAGGGTGCAGGAAGAATTACTGTTTAAGTGTGTCTGTGCATCACCTTTCTGTGGTTTGTCAGGTGCACAATTTTTACATTTCTGTACATTCAAAACAAATTGCCAAACTTTGGAGCTATCTGAAGTTTCTTTGCACTGGATATTGAAAAGCTACTATCTCCTTGCACCCAATCTCACAACTGGCAGTACAATTGTTATTTTTGTACCTTCTTGGAGGTTTCTTGTTCCTGAAAGTCTGTTACAGTATACGTGCACTGATCAATATACGCTTTATAGTGCTAACAAAGAATAACTGTAGTTAAAATGTTGTTGCTGAGACCCTCCACTCAGAAATGAAATGACAGCTAAGTACGATGTGTAACTTAATTGTGGGACCATATTCAAAAGTGTTTTTGAGTTACTGTACATTTAAAATTTTTCATTACAAGGTTCTGTGTTCTCTTAACCTATGCCACCACAGCTATTTAATCGAGAGTAGCAGACGAAGAGTTTGTTCGAAAGTATCATGGTAAAAGTCTGGTTTTGTAATAGTCAGAAACTTACTGCAGTTTCTTTATCCACTAACTACGCTGATCAGCAACACAAATACTGTGAGTAATGAACCCAGTAACTGAGTAACACGTACCTCTTATTTTGTCAAACACTAAGAGTTTAAATATTACAAAATATTAGTTATTCAGAAAATAACCAAACCACCAACAGAAAAATATTTAGCCAAGAAACTCACTCAAGCAATAAGTACAGTGACTACCAAAGAAGAATAAAAAGGTACAATAGCATACACCTGTCTACTGGTGTGTCCAGCCTGAAGGTAAATCTACCAAATTCATGCTGTGTTCCACGAGATGCATGGTATTCTAACATGATGTTTTGGTCAGTCATATTGGGACTGAGGAGTCGGCAACTGTAAAACAACTCCTTAATATTGAACCACTTTGCTGCTCTCTTACTCAGTTCTATGGTTCGGCAAAGAGACCAACTCCTCTCCATGCCACTCAGACGAAACTGCAGTTCTGCGAAAATAAAAATGTGTCATTAGAAATAGAATAATCCTGTCACAATGATGTATTACATCTCAGATGGTTTACTGAAATATAAATATTAAGATTCAAACAACATTCATGTATATATAAATAATTCATTTTGGTGAGTGGAAGATCTGTTTCTCTTCACTCTGATTCTGTTTTGTATTTGTATGATTATCTTAACACACAGTTAACAGGAGTCTACTGTATATATTTTACACCCTAAATCAAATAATGCTTCAGTATAGCCATTTAAGTGTATACAGTGCCAGGAAATTAGAGCCATAACACCATCAGTTCAAGATACAAAGAGTTTGTAAAATCTGAGGATATAGTGAGAATATGAATCATTTAAGATTATTGTAGAAGTTCTGCTGTAATTCAGTCTGTAGACTGATAACTGCCCTGCATCTAAGAAGACATACTTTGCTGGAGAAGTTACTGAAGTCTTGAAAGTTAGAATCATTACAGAACAAGCAAGGGGATAAACTGTGTTGTTATTTGGCATGGTCAAAGTGGTTATTTGTGGATCATAATGCATACCTCATTTTCTTACAGTTGGAGGAGTAAACATAACAATTCATCAAATAGTTGAAGTGCCACTGGTGAGTGGCTTTACTCCTCATATTAATTATAATCCACCACCGGTTTTTCATTCCAGTATATCTTACAGTTTCCATTTGTCATCTGTATGACAGAGTATTTGTTTTCTCTCTTGTTTTCTGTACCCTCTACATTTATCTCTTCAATAGAGGACTGCTAGCAAAAGCATACAAAGTATATACTGTTATTATGTGCATATTTCTGCTATCATCACAAGAAGTTCATCTAGCAGTTGATGTTGGAGTGAATGAGCATAGTTAAGTCATACCATACATCAATAATAAATTTATGGTACGTTTTGCATTATATACTGAATAAGATGTTGTTATGTTCTCTATGTGGACTCGCATTCGGGAGGACGACGGTTCAATCCTGTCTCCGGCCATCCTGATTTAGGTTTTCCGTGATTTCCCTAAATCGCTTCAGGCAAATGCCGGGATGGTTCCTTTGAAAGGGCACGGCCGATTTCCTTCCCCATCCTTCCCTCACCCGAGCTTGCGCTCCGTCTCTAATGACCTCGTTGTCGATGGGACGTTAAACACTAATCTCCTCCTCCTCCCTCCTGTTCTCTATGTAACAGCAGGAATAGTTCACATAATTTTCATTTATTTTATTTTCAGAGTTAAGTAACAAACACACACACACACACACACACACACACACACACACACACACAGGCTAGTGTGATTATTCTAATCGTTTTGTTTGTCTAATCACCACTCACCATTTAAATGTCATTGTCTCTCCCCATTTTTATTTGTGAACAATGTGTATTTAGCTAACATTCTCTTGTCAGAAAAGAAATTAATGAATCTTCCATCATGTTTCATTCAAGCAGCACTCCTTCCCATCTTCACTGCACCAGACAGCAGTCACTATCATTTGACGGAGATGAAGGAACTTACAAACATGATTGCATACTTTATTCATTGCTTAGCTATGGAGTATTAACTTTTCAGCCGTATGTATTATATCAAGTTTGTTTTGACACTTTGTGGTGAAAGTAAATGTTGTAAATGGTAACTAACATCACTGAAGTCAGTTCTTCAAAACACTATTTAGTTAGTTAATTAATATAAAAAAATGTGACAATGCAAAAGAGCGTAAATTATTATGAAAATGATAGATTGTTACTTTATAGAGGAGACATTCAGTCATAGACGGGCATAACAAAAAGACTGCTACAAATTTGAGCTTGCAGCCATAAGGTCTTCTTCTAAAGTAGAAAACACACACACTCATTCAGTCACAACTCACACACATAACTGCTGTGTACAGCCACTGAGGCCAGCCTCAGTGGTCTTTTGGCTGAAAGCTCAAATGTATAGTAGTCTTTTTGCCGTGTCTGTCTGTGACTCAACATCTACTCTTTATGGTGAGTAGCAGTCTGTCCTTTTCATAATACTTTCATCATTCCATCCTAGATTTTCCACTGTTCAAAACAGTTTAAGGTAAAACGTAATGTTAAGTACAGACAATTCCCCTTAGAGCCTTTAAATTTCAGGGACAAAATTGCTGCTCAATATAAAGCTTCCATACTTTTGCAACAGCAAAAACTCCTTTAAGTTCTTGACATCTTACAAGAAACACAAAGAAAGAAAGAAGACTAAACGCCCATTGACGACACTGTTGATGACAGGGCAGATGCTCAGACTGAATAAGGATGGGGAAGGAATTTGGGTGTGCTCATTTCCTCTCAGCATTTGCCTTACGTGAAACTAAGGATCATCTGAACCTATATTAACCTCCCTCCTGAATGTGCGTCCAGTGTCTAAGCCATTGCCCATGTCATTTTGTAAGAAACTAGAGAAGATCTTTAACTGCTTACAATGTAGAACTTAGTGTAAGCACAAAGGGGCAGAGTGGAAGAGAGGAGTGGTGAAGGGAGGAGAAATGTCAGAGTAACTACAACATTCAATTGGCAATTAAGAACACTACAAAATAAAAGGCTTATAATAAACTCTCTGTAAAAAAAAAAAAAAAAGAAGCAGCATATGTGTATTCAAAGTTACCCATGACACACATGCAATTACAAATTAGCTTGCAGTCACTGTGAAAGAAATTAACTACGAATGAACATTATAGTGACAGATGGAAATGTGTAATGAATAAGTTTTATATGCCATGTAACAATTCCATTAATATATTTCTAACTGGGTCGACTCCAAAATGCTCAACATGTTTTGTGTTGAATATTATATCATTACTAAAGTAGCAGATAGTAAACACACAAAAAATTTAATGTTATTTAATGAGATGCTGATTAAATTATGTGGAAGTTGCATCTGAAATACAAAGTGATCATTCTGAGATCAAGTTAATAACCTTTTTAACACACCTGATTAGTCTGTAACAGGACGATTACAATATCATGCAGACAGCAGCCATTTCTACAACACATGTACTTTCTACAAATCAGACAAAACAGAAAGGTAAAATAATGTGATACATTGGTTGTTCCTCAAGCTGGTTCATTGAAGATGGTTCTAGCGATAACTGCAGTTGGACAACCTACTGCATACAGACTAATCATATTCTGCCTCAAGATTTTACATATATCACTGAACAGGAATTCTCTGTCATGGGATGACAATGTTCCAGCAGTATCTGCAGAATATGCACTTAATGACAAGCATTTTGTGTCATCTGAATCCTGACAATGTAGTAAATAGTAATAATTCATTCTTTTTTTATGTGTTGGACCAAAATAAAGTTATATTTATGTTGGATCTAGGAGAACTGACTCCCAAAGCCACATAAATCACAAGATGAATAGTAAAATCTGACATAGTTAGGATAAGTTGCTCACTAGGTATTTTATTATGCCAAGGAAACAGTGCTGTGATTTCAGGTCTTCAGCTGTAGTAAAAATGTTATAGGACATTAAGATAATACTGCCACCTTGCAAATTACTGATAAATTATAAAAGGGATACCTCTGCAATTAAACAGGTAACTCCAAACTCAGTTTAAGAAGGACCCACCTTCCACGAGAAGATAGGAAGTGAAGATTTCCCTTCCCCTCATAAGAGTTTGTTCAGTAAGAGTTTGTGTTTGGAATGAAGACTTCTTTTTTCCCAAAAACAATTATTTCCTTTTCATCATTGTTCCCTTTCAGAGATAAGCACTTTTCCCTGTTTCCCAGTGTAAAATGATATGTTATCTCATCTGACAGTGAAATATGAGTATGGCAAAGGGTAGACATGGCGTGCTCCAGCCAACGTAAATGAACCAGTGCAGATGGATAATGTGGAGAGATTGACAGCTATCAGAAGTTGCAGTTTCACCACATATCTACCAAGCTGTGAGTTGTTAGCATGGATAATAATGGTGCTTTAGTTGAAAACTTGAAAATGGGGGAATTCCATAGTCCCTAAGATAATAACGACAACAAAGAAACTGAACATAACAGATATTTAATAATCAAGACCATTCTCCAAAAGAGAAATCAAAGCCTGAATTAATTAGAAATGCACCCATTTTGTCAAAAGAAAGGTTAATAAGTTACAGCAAACTGACTTTTATTAAATTTACAACATCTATGAAAATTAATGACAGCTAAACTGGATCATAATTTAATCAATTACTTGTTAAAGCTATCCAATATCTCACTGCAGTATTGTGAAGTAAACATTTTTCCTTTTCTTATTAAGTCTGTTAGTATGGCATCCTCTGTGTCTCAAAAATTTGTAACTACAATTTTTCCAGTTGATTGGACAGTCTTTGCTGTCTTTGAAGCAGATTCACCACGAGTAACCCATTGTTTTGATTCTTGTTGAACTTCTGGAGAATTCAGTTCTCATTGCTGATGAAAACTCAATGTAAAAATTTGTTTAGATCTCTCTTAAATTGTTTCAAACACAGCTTCAAAGTTGAAAGCCACATCCACTCGCTGTTCACGATCACCTACTGTCGCACTGGGTGGGGATATGGATGTGCCAGCATATGCATGTACACATGCATTCTGAATACGAAACAAATTTAAGATATGTTACCATGTTCAATTAGTAGTTTGCGTGGCTGTCTATTACTCAGCATCTCTGTTATGTGCTGAGTAGTTATCTTTACTCAATCCAATGTTTATAACCAGCCCTGGAATTTCTGGTAGCCTATTAGTTTTAACTTTAATCAGTCAACCAGCATGTAAACATATCACTGTAATTATAATTCAATATAAACTTTCTTTGGACAAAATCAATTACATTCATAAATGTCTGAAAACGGATAGAACAACTGTATTTTATTCTGTTATCTTCTGCTAAGTGACATAAGGTGAATGCAGAAGCACATATCCCAACAAAAACAAAAAAAAAAAATAATCTTAGTAATGCCATGTTTAGATTGTAGTATACGAAGATTGGCAATGGAAAATGTCCTGACTGCCATTTCTTCCCAAAATGCATTTTCAGTGCTGTTGTGTTCTCAGTATACTGCTGCATGTCCCTAGACTTGATCCAGATGCCAAAGTAAGTAAATGGTGTATGTGATCTGTGCCAAGCTGTGCTTCCCTTTGAGTTCCAAAATTTAAAAGATAGAGAAGTGACTTTTGTTGACTACAATTCTACCATTTAAAAGCTCAATGCTTATTTCTGTACTGGTATTAACATAAATAATATATGGTGCCTCAGTATTAATGGCACAGTGGAACAATAACTTTCTTCCTGCTATTTTGTTGAAAACTGATGTTCTTGAGATCGTTGCTGTGTACAAAACACAAGTTGATTTACGCAAATAACAAAACAGGACCGCCCCCTGTTCATAGTGCTATTTATTTACACAAATAGTGTCATTAATAGTTTTGAATCGACAGATTCATCTTCAGGGAGCTGTTCATGTTACATTTATGTTGCATTTGATGTTTACATTCATTGTGAGAAAAAAAGCCAAAACTAATGTAAACAACTTCAAATGTAATATAAATGAACTTGTTGTCCAAAACTGGTAACCGCACTATTTGTGTACATAAATAGCATTCTTAACAGTAACTTGTTGCTGTTCCCCTCTTTGCACTAATCAACTTGTAAAACCCCTCTAATTGGCACTTAGTGACATTCAGTTTCCTGGTACGGCATTTAGAATGTTCTTATTAAAGTACTTATTTTATAATTTGAACAATGCAAAATCCAAGATGGAATGTAACAATATTATGAAAAGGATAGTTGCTACTCAGCATATAGTGGAGATGCTGAGTTGCAGATAGGCACAACAAAAAGACTGTCAGAAAATGAGCTTTTGGCCAACAGGGCCTTTGTAGGAGACAGGAAACAAACACACACACACACACACACACACACACACACACACACACACACACACACACGCGCGCGCGCGCATGCAGGCGCACAACTCACACACCCATGACTGCACACTCTGGCTGCTGAGGCCGCACTGCGAGCAGCAGTGCATGATGAGAGACACAACCAGATGGTGGGGGTAAGGAGGAGGCTGGGGAGGGATAGCAGGGTAGTGGTGGTGGTGGTTGGGGGGGGGGGGGACAATGCTGCTTGAGGGAGCATACAGTGATGAGGTGAAGAGAGGGTAGGGCAGTTAGGTGCACTCAGGAGGTTAGACAGAGAGCGAGGGAGGTTTACCAGAAAAGAAGAGAGGTAAAAAACTGTGGCTGTGTTGGTGGAATAGAGAACTGTGTGGTGTTGGAATGGGAACAGAGAAGGGGCTAGAGAGTAAGGACAAAGACTAACAAAGGTTGAGGCTAGGGGGACTATGGGAACGCAGGATATATTGCAGGGAGAGTTCCCACCTGTGCAGCTGAGAAAAGCTGGTGTTGGTGGGAAGTATCCAGATGGTACAGGCTGTGAAGCAATCACTGAAATTAAGAACATTGTGTTGGGCAGCAAGCTCAGCAATGGGGTGGTCCAACTGTTTCTTGGTCACAGTTTGTCGGTGGCAATTCATGTAGACAGACAGCTTCTTGGCTGTCATGCCCACATAGAATGCAGCACAGTGGTTTCACAGGTAGGCCTGCATTTGATGGGATAGATTATGCTTGTGACCAGATTGGAGTATATGGTGGTGGGAGGATGTATGGGACAGGTCTTGCATCTAGGTCAATTACAGAGATATTAGCCGTAAGGCAAGGGGTTAGGAGCAGTTGTTGTGTAGGGATGGACGAGAATATTGTGTAAGTTTGGAGGGCGGCGGAATACCACTGTGGGAGGGGTGGAAAGGATAGTGGGTAGGACATTTCTCATTTCAGAGCACTGCAAGAGGTAGTTGAAACCCTGGCAGACAATGTGATTCAGTTACTCCAGTTCTGGGTGGTACTGAGTGATGAGGGGAAAGCTGCTCTGTAGCCAGACGATGGGACTTTGGGAGCTGGTTGGTGACTGGAGAGATAGGGCATGGGAAGTCTGCTTTTGTACAAGGTTGAGAGAGTAATTATGGTCTGTGAAGGCCCCAATGAGAGCCCCGATGTATTTTGAAAGGGCCTGCTTGTCACAACAGATTCGACGGGCACAGGTGGCTAGGCTTTATGGAAGGGACTTCTTGGCATAAATGGGTGGCACCTGTCGAACTGGAGGTATTGCTGGTGATTGGTAGCTTTGATATGGATGAAGGTATTGATATAGCCAACTTTGAGGTGGAGGTCAACTTGAGGAAGGCGGCTTGATGGATCAAGTAGTACAAGGCGAAGCAAATGGGGGAGACGGTGTTGAGGTTCTGGAGGAATGTGGACAGGGTGCCCTTACCCTTGATCCGAATCATGAAGATGTCATCAATAAAACTGAACCAGGTGAGGGGTTTGGGATTCTAGGTATTTAGAGAGGATTTCTCTAGATGGCCCATGAATAAGTTGGCATAGGATGTTGCCATGCATGTGCCCATAGCCATACCCCAGATTTGTTTGCATTGGTAATGCCTTCAAAGGAGAAGTAACTGTGGGCGAGGAGATAGTTGGTCATGGAAATTAGGAAGGAGGTTGCAGGTTTGGAAAGGCACTGTTAAACAGTGGTAAGGCCAGGGGCATTAGGCACGTTAGTGTAAGGGGAGGCGGCATTAGTAGTGATGAGCAGAGCACCATGTGGTAAAGGAACAGAACTGTGGAGACTCGGGGAAGGAAATTGTTGGTATCTTTTACATAGGAGGGTAAGTGGCAGGTATTAAGCTAAAGGTGTTGGTCTATGAGAGCAGAGTTACTGTCAGTGGGGGCACAGTAACCAGCCACAATAAGGTGTTCTGGGTGGTTGGGTCTATGAACTTTAGGAAGCATGTAGAAGGTGCAAGTGTGGGGAGTGATAGGATTGAGCAGAGAGACTCCGGGGAGAGGTCCTGGGATGGGCCTAATGATTTGAGGAGAGACTGAAGATCCTGCTGGATTTCTGGAATGGGGTCACTGTGGCAGAGTTTGTAGGCAGATGAATCTGACAGCTGGTAGAGTCCTTCCACCAGGTAGTCCTTGCACTTCAACAGAACAGTGGTGGAGCCTTTGTCAGCAGGTAGGATTTTAAGGTTTGGATCAGTTTTTAGGTGATGGATTGCAGTTCTTTCTGCAAATGTAAGGTTAGATTGCACATTGAGGGATTCGGGGCATTACGATGAGGTGAGCTTTGAGGTTAAGAAATTATGTAAAGTTAGCGGGGGCTGATTTGGTGGCAGTGGGTGTGGATTACGGTTGGATGGAGGAGTGAACTGAGTCAGGCAGGGTTCAATATTGGTCTTTGGTTGAGTCTGGTTGGTTGGGTTGGTGATGAAAAAGTGTTTCCATTGTAGGGACAGGGAGAAGGAGAGAATGCTGTTAACAAGTTCTGCATGACTGAATTTGGGAGTGGGGTAAAAAATTAAGCCTTTGGGAAGGCCTGATACTTCTGGGGGGCTAAGGCTTTAGGACAAAAGGTTCATGACTGTGTCTCGGGTCTGTTCAGGTTCTGGATTCTGTATGGTGGTGGGAGGGAGTTTTTGACGTTGAGGTAAATGTAGTGGGTCTGAGAGCCAAGGTTTGTCAGCTATGGCGGGATGTGGGGGAGGTTTGGAGGTTGTTGTTGTAGAAGTGGTGGACAGTGGTAGTCCAAAACAAGAGCAGAAAGTGAACAAGGTCTCGGGGTGTTTTTTTTTTTTTTTTTTTTTTTTTTTTTTTTGTGGTAATGCTGTGTATAAAATGCTTTCAAATTCTCCTGGCAAATGTCATATTTGCCGCCTGGTATGTTTTCAATTTTTACTCTTCATATATCAGCCATCAATATTTTTCATTGTGGTTTGATAGTATAGATTAAAGTGCACTAGTTTGAGACTTTCTGGCAGATTAATACTGTGTGTAACATTGGGAGTTGAACCAGCAACCTTATCTCTCATGGGCAGCGCTCTTACTGAGTTATCCAGGTATGGCTCAACACCTGCCCATCCAGTGTCACTACTGCTGGTATCTCATCCTTTCCAAACCTGACAGATGGCCTTCCATATACAGGTTCAGATAGTAAGGAAAGTTGCTAGTCTAGCAAGATATACACTACAGCTTATATGGCATTTGGAAAGTGGAAAGAGATACTGGTGTAACAAACTGTCAGGAAGGGTCATTAGTTTTGCCTGGATATCTCAGTCAGCAAGCACACTGCAAGTGAAAGACAAGGTTCTGCTTACAAGTCTTGGAGCAGTTTTTGCTCTTTCACTTCTGACTAAGAAACATGACTGAAAACCATCGCATCCTCCAGACACTCAAAGCTCTAAGCATGACTACTACATATTGAAACATAAGCAAATTACACATATTACTTATTCAAATTCATACAATTATAATTACAATCAATGGGAATATGCCTAACTCCTGTGACACCACAAGTGCTAATTGTAATAATTTTGCTATAATTTTTGTCTTCCTGTTGTCTAAATTTAGCAATGTATTGAGGGAATTTTCTGGTAGACATACAAATATATTTATTGAACTTAATTGTATAATATTGCAAATGTATTAATGAATAGTCTTTGGCCAAGAACAGCTATCATGAGCTCTGTGCTGTGCTGGAGCTGTCCCATTTGGTCAGTGAGGCAAGGCAATGTGGTGGAAAACAGATATGCAGACTCGCTGATGTTCAAGTCACGTTCATGCCAACCTTTTCTTTTTCCCTCAGTTAAAATATCAAACTATATCCAATTTACACCTACACAATGCAGTATCTTGTGTATTTATTTGTGTTACTGTTACCTTTATTTAAACATTAAGGCATAACACAAACTTCCTACACACGTAAACAACCACTTTGTTTCGTCCACGACATAAACAAAGCCAATAGAAAATAATAGTGAACACAATATCATCATATGCATCCAATAAGGTACAAAAAACACCACACATAAGCTACACAAGATTGCACAATACGCTATGCACAATAATTCCATTCTGTACGTTTGATGTTGAGGCTTCTCGTCACACAGTTGGTACAGACATGCAGTAGCAATGTTCACTTAACAGATGATGTTCAAAAGTGACCACCTTGCATTTGCAAACACTTAGCCACTCACTCGACTGTACTTTGCTGGACTCTATGCAACACATCTGCACCCACCATTGCCCAAAACGTATGCATGCGATCTATTAGGTTGTGCCCATACATGGGTGGAGTACTATAAACTTGTTACTTTAAGTGTACCCACAAATAAAAATCTAGTAGATTAAGTTTTGGGGAACATGGAAGCAAGAACACTGGATCTCCACAGCCACCATATTTCACGGGAAACACTTCATTTAGTTACACACATTTGTTCCACAGTGTGGCAGTGCACCGTCATGCTGGAAATGTAACTGTCACTGAACACCAAGTGGAACATTTTCTAATGTGTCAGGCAAATTATTGCAAAGAAAGATATGATGCAGGGGCACATTAAACTTGTCAAGCAATAGGTAGGGAACCAAAAGCACTCCTCCCATGATTCCAGCCCACAAGTTTATTCCAAAGCATGCCTCAAAGCCACATTCACAGGTGGCATGTCGGTTCTGTTCCGACCAACCCAGTTTTAGTCGTGCACTGCACAAACAGTAGACACATGCATGCAGTTTGATTGATTCCTATGTCATATAATAAGCCACTATCATTGACAAAATTATCTGCTTTCAAACAACGAGAACTAGGGAACAGACGTCTAAAGAATAAAAATGATCCTGACAAGGATTCAAACCACAGCTCTGTGGTGGATGTGGGTTTGATGTCCTAGCAATCTACTCAGTGAGCTACAATGACTGGTATGATAGTGTGGGCTGATAAATGTTGTTCTGTACATTCCAATGTGCTGCGCAGTGTGACAAGGTTCCCAGGTTCTTGTTTTCATACACATGTTTTCAAAATGCACCTGATCCGATTTTGCTAGACAAACTTTTGTCTTGAACCTGGTTGAGGGACCATATGCAGACCTCCAAGTGCAGCATATTTTATTCACTCTGCATTACTCCAGTTGTGGATTACTGTAAACTCGGACAAAGGAATAACTGCTCAAAATGTGACATATTTCTGAAGCCATTCGTGCAGTCACTACTACATTTACACACAACACTCCACTAATACTACTATGTTAACTGCATTTCAACAAAATACTCACTTGTCCAGTTCACATTGATGAAAGACATATTGAGATTTGAAGAGAAGTTTATTACAACCGGATGCAAACGTACTGAGCCTAATCTCCTTTCATTCATGTTGCCGTCAAATTTGAAGGAATCACATTCTGAAACTTCAAAAGAAAAAAAAAAAATTGAGAACAGAGTTAACAACAAAAAAGTAACATGTAGCAAGCAAAAATTCAATATAAAACCTTCACATCAGTAAAACATGGAATATTTTAAATGTTTCAATGTGACATATTAAATAACTTAGATGAAACAGCAGCAATACTCTAAAAACTTCCCAGTAATCCATTAGAAGAGCTTCTGCATAAACTCTCAACTAACAAACAAAAAAGGATGATAATAATAATAATAATAATAATAGGAGGAATGAACATGGATTCTTTAAGCTACAATGAAAATTATCTTAGGTTTTCTGACATGTTTTACTGCTATAAATATATCCATATAGCCTTGTCACCAACAAAAGCACCTGATGCACAGACTTGCAGTGACCATGTTGGTACAAATATACACAGGAAAGGATTAGTGGTAAAAACTATTGAAAGCTCTCTCCTGGGTAACAGAGTTCTAGTCAAGGAGATTGGTAAAGATCATGAAACAGTGACACAGAGTGACATTTGCATTTATAAATGATAAACTGACCATAAAAAACTTAGAGGTTCTTGCAAGAAAACTGTCAGCAGGAACACGAATTCATGTTATTGAAAATCAAGGAAATATCTGTGTAACATTAAACTACAGTTTTAATCACTTAAGGCCAATGTTAAAATTGTTAATGAAATCAGATAATCTACAGAATCTTAACCTTCCTTCAAAAAATTATAAATTTACAGAGAGGTATGAAGGACTCACATCGATGAGCCAGAACATTATGACCACTGCCCACCACAAGACTGAATGACACCTGTTGGCACTGTACACACCTTACACTTAAAAGAAATTATGTAAGTGTAACATAGCAAAGTGGAGAACAGTCTAGCAACAATAGGGCCACAAATGGGTACATCCACTAACATAAACAACTTTGACGAAGTGCAGATAGTTATGGCCTAGTACTTGGGAATGAACATCTAGCAAACAGCAAAGCTATCTGACTGTTTAAATTTTACTGTTTTGAGTACCTGTTGAAAGTGCTTGAGGTACAGTGAACCCACAAGTAGGCTAGAAGGTGGATATTCAAACCTCAGCATAGAATGTGGAATTCATAGGATTTCCACTCTATAAAGCAGGACAGGCAGTGATCTGTGGCAGATATGATAACAGAGTATAATGCTATCACAGGCAAAATTGTTTAGGAGCACACTGTTCAGCGCACATTGTTGAACATGGGGTTCCACAGCAGGCAACCCATGCATTTTCCCATATTAACCCAACAGCACTGTCAATTACTACTGCAGTGAGCATGGGATCATCGAGATAAGACCAAGAATCAATGAAAAAGTGTCACCTGGTTTGATGAACCATGTTTCTTGTTACAGCAGGTTGGTGGTCATGTCTGAATAGGCATTATCTGCTGGCCAGTTTATGACCCAAGTGACTCAAGATGCCGCTTGGGACATCAAGCGCGAGAGAGGTATTAGAGGTGCCACATCTGTTGGATTTACATTCAGAACATGTCACTATTAGTAATAAAAACTGACGGGGGTGAAAGTGTATGAGGGAAAGAGAGAAGGGGGGGGGGGGGGGGGGGGAGGTCATCATGATAAGTCGCCTATGTGGAAAAATTTTCTCAAACTGGCCCTGGTCATCTAGGCACATGACTACACAGAACATACACTGGACGTGACTGCTGGGACAGTATTATGCTACGGGGGACATTGTCTTTGATTACATGTGAGCTGAGGAAGGAGTCAAAGACACCATGACAGCTGTGGAGGATAACTGACTGTACCAGAAGGCTACAATCAAGCTTTCAGTGGTTTGAAGGATGTGATAGTGATCTCAAGAGTGATGCCTTGGCCATCAAATTCGCCTGATCTGAACATGATGGAACCCATCTGGGATAATCTCAAGCACTCTCTTCATAGTCGCCAAGCACTGGCCTTTAATTTACGACAATGAAGTCACCTGTGCAGGAACTTGTTGTATCCATGTCACGTAGAATCACTGCTGTGTTGTTGTTGTTGTTATTGTGGTCTTCAGTCCTGAGACTGGTTTGATGCAGCTCTCCATGCTACTCTATCCTGTGCAAGCTTCTTCATCTCCCAGTACCTACTGCAACCTACATCCTTCTGAATCTGCTTAGTGTATTCATCTCTTGGTCTCCCTCTACGATTTTTACCCTCCACGCTGCCTTCCAATACTAAATTGGTGATCCCTTGATGCCTCAGAACATGTCCTACCAACCGATCCCTTCTTCTGGTCAAGTTGTGCCACAAACTTCTCTTCTCCCCAATCCTATTCAATACTTCCTCATTAGTTATGTGATCTACCCATCTAATCTTCAGCATTCTTCTGTAGCACCACATTTTGAAAGCTTCTATTCTCTTCTTGTCCAAACTATTTATCGTCCATGTTTCACTTCCATACATGGATACACACCATACAAATACTTTCAGAAATGATTTCCTGAAACTTAAATCTATACTCGATGTTAACAAATTTCTCTTCTTCAAAAACGCTTTCCTTGCCATTGCCAGTCTACATTTTATATCCTCTCTACTTCGACCATCATCACTTATTTTGCTCCCCAAAAAGCAAAACTCCTTTACTACTTTAAGTGTCTCATTTCCTAATCTCATTCCCTCAGCATCACCCGACTTAACTCGACCACATTCCATTATCCTCGTTTTGTTTTTGTTGATGTTCACCTTATATCCTCCTTTCAAGACGCTATCCATTCCATTCAACTGCTCTTCCAAGTCCTTTTCTGTCTCTGACAGAATTACAATGTCATTGGTGAACCTCAAAGTTTTTATTTCTTCTCCATGGATTTTAATACCTACTCCGAATTTTTCTTTTGTTTCCTTTACTGCTTGCTCAATATACAGATTGAATAACATCGGGGACAGGCTACAACCCTGTCTTACTCCCTTCCCAACAACTGCTTCCCTTTCATGTTCCTCAACTCTTATAACTGCCATCTGGTTTCTGTACAAATTATAAATAGCCTTTCGCTCCCTGTATTTTACCCCTGACACCTTTAGAATTTGAAAGAGAGTATTCCAGTCAACATTGTCAAAAGCTTTCTCTAAGTCTACAAATGCTAGAAACGTAGGTTTGCCTTTCCTTAATCTTTCTTCTAACATAAGTCGTAAGGTCAGTATTGCCTCACATGTTCCAGTATTTCTACGGAATCCAAACTGATCTTCCCCAAGGTCGGCTTCTACTAGTTTTTCCATTCGTCTGTAAAGAATTTGTGTTAGTATTTTGCAGCTGTGGCTTATTAAACTGATTGTTCGGTAATTTTCACATTTGTCAACACCTGCTTTCTTTGGGATTGGAATTATTATATTCTTCTTGAAGTCTGATGGTATTTCGCCTGTTTCATACATCTTGCTCACCAGATGGTAGAGTTTTGTCAGGACTGGCTCTCCCAAGGCCGTCAGTAGTTCCAATGGAATGTTGTCTACTACGGGGGCCTTGTTTCGACTCAGGTCTTTCAGTGCTCTGTCAAACTCTTCACGCAGTATTGTATCTCCCATTTCATCTTCATCTACATCCTCTTCCATTTCCATAATATTGTCCTCAAGTACATCGCCCTTGTATAGACCCTCTATATACTCCTTCCATCTTTCTGCTTTCCCTTCTTTGCTTAGAACTGGGTTTCCACCTGAGCTCCTGATGTTCATACAAGTGGTTCTCTTATCTCCAAAGGTCTCCTTAATTTTCCTGTAGGCAGTATCTATCTTACCCCTAGTGAGATAAGCCTCTACATCCTTACATTTGTCCTCTAGCCATCCGTGCTTAGCCATTTTGCACTTCCTGTCGATCTCATTTTTGAGACGTTTGTATTCCTTTTTGCCTGCTTCATGTACCGCATGTTTATATTTTCTCCTTTCATCAACTAAATTCAATATTTCTTCTGTTACCCAAGGACTTCTACTAGCCCTCGTCTTTTTACCTACTTGATCCTCTGCTGCCTTCACTACTTCATCCCTCAAAGCTACCCATTCTTCTTCTACTGTATTTCTTTCCCCCATTCCTGTCAATTGTTCCCTTATGCTCTCCCTGAAACTCTGTACAACCTCTGGTTCTTTCAGTTTATCCAGGTCCCATCTTCTTAAGTTCCCACCTTTTTGCAGTTTCTTCAGTTTTAATCTACAGGTCATAACTAATAGGTTGTGGTCAGAGTCCACATCTGCCCCTGGAAATGTCTTACAATTTAAAACCTGGTTCCTAAATCTCTGTCTTACCATAATATAATCTATCTGATACCTTTTAGTATCTCCAGGGTTCTTCCATGTATACAACCTTCTTTAATGATTCTTAAACCAAGTGTTAGCTATGATTAAGTTGTGCTCTGTGCAAAATTCTACCAGGCGGCTTTATCTTTCTTTTCTTAGCCCCAATCCATATTCACCTACTACGTTTCCTTCTCTCCCTTTTCCTACTACCGAATTCCAGTCACCCATGACTATTAAATTTTCGTCACCCTTCACTGTCTGAATAATTGCTGCTGTGATGTGTTCCAAATGTGAACCAGTACACTATTGAACAGCTGGTCATCGTATTTTGGCCCATCAGTCTGTGGGGGTGAGGGGGGCAAATTCATGCTGATCACGGATGACAGACTGCAGTATATTTAGCATACTAAACAATTCGCACCATGGATTACAAAAAATATATTTTACAGTAACAGTAGTAGCAACTTATTTCCATGAAGTGTTGCACAGACTCAATTCAATTCAATTCAATTTTTATTATCACATAACATGCCTTATACAATCAAAGATTGTGACATAGGTGACTTGTCAGTTTTTACACTATATATAACAATACTAAAAATAGACAATAAACTAATAATATACATGGTGTAACATCTTCAAAGAGGTATTTTAATTATAATTATAATGCATTGTTACCATTCATGAAATCTTCTACACTATAGTAACATTTATCTTTCAGATATTTTTCCAGGTCTCTTTTGGTGCCTTTTACATTTGGGTCATCCATATCTTTCCATATTTTATTTACAAATTTCATGCCCATATAGTATGGGGTTTTTTCATATGATTTTAAACGGTGGGTAGGTAACATGTAGCTCGTTCTATGTCTTGTATCATATTGATGCAAGAAGAAGTTGCCCTCAAAAAGTTGTGGGTTTCTTTTCGTGAAAGTGAGAGTTTCATAGATGTATATGCTTGGAATGCTCATTAGATCCAGTTTTACAAATAAAGGTTTGCAGTGTTGCTTTGGTTTTGCTCCCACCATTGCTCGGATGATTCTTTTTTGTAGTCTAAAAGCTCTAAGTAAATTTGTTTTTTCAGACCCCCAGAAAATTATACTATACCTAATGACTGAAACAAAATATGCATTATATACAGTTTTTCTTACAGCTAAATCAGTAATACTATACAAGATATTCATAATATATACAAGGCTATTCAGTCGACCCAGTATGTTGTCCACATGGCGACTCCATAACAGGTTTTTATTGACTAACACGCCAAGGAATTTGACACAGTCTGCAGTCTCTAATTTTTTGTCCATATACCTTATTTCACTTATAGACTGTGCAGATTGTTTTGTGGTAAAATGAACAATTTCTGTTTTTGTAATATTTAATGTCAAGTTATTGTTTTTGACCCATGCCTCCACTTCCCCAAGTGTTTGTTCAATATGACGAATTAGGTCTACCTCATTTTTACAACAGACTACAGCTGTTGAGTCATCTGCATAGAGGATAGTATCAGACTGGACCTGACATGGCATATCATTAATATAATATAGAAAAAGCAGTGGCCCTAATATTGAGCCTTGTGGAACACCTAATTGAGTGTTTTTCCAGCCAGAGAGAAATTTCTTGCCGTTGATGTTAATAAGTACTCTTTGTTTTCTGTTTGCCAAGTATGATGACATCCAGCTAAGAGATTTGCCTTGAAAACCATAGCGTGCCAATTTTTGGAGAAGCAGGTCATGATTTACTGTGTCGAAGGCTTTGGACAGGTCACAAAAGATGCCTGACACACACATTCTATCATCAAGACATCTGCTTACTTTTGTGACTAATTCATTTATTGCATGGATTGTGCTGCGGCCTTTTCTGAAACCATATTGATTGCCTAAGATAATGCTGTTAGATGAATTGTGATTTTCAATCTGATCACATGCAGCTCTTTCAAATATTTTTGAGAAAATTGGTAACAGTGAGATTGGCCTATAGTTGCTCAATTCATCTTGTTTGCCTTTTTTGTGTATGGGCCGAACTTCTGCATATTTTAATTGATCTGGGAAACATCCCTCATCAAATGATTGGTTGATTATGAAAGAGAGTGGGTATGCAATACTGTGACGGACTATTTTTATTATTTCAGTGGGGACCTCATCCCACCCCGCAGATTTTGAATTTTTTAGGGACATTATGATTTTGATGACATCTGAGATGGAAACATGAGAAAACTTAAAACATGTGCAATTGCTATCTGTCATATTGGGCTTTGTATTTGGTGGTGAATAGTCACCAAATTTGTTACAGTTTATGAAAAAGTCATTGAATGATTCACAAATGGCACTGGGTTCTGTAACAGCTCTACCATTTATCACTATTTTAGAAGGGCATTTTCTCTCTGCCTCACTGCCAACTTCACTTCTTATAACAGACCAAACAGCTTTTGATTTGTTTTTTGCATTTGAAATGAAGTCGTTATTTGCAGTACGTTTTGCTAGTTTAACTATTTTGTCAAATGTTTTTTTGTATGTGCTTACATACTTAAGAAATTGAGGGCAAAGCCTTTCGGACATTTCTACATTTGTTGAAGGCTTTCAGTACTCTTATGGAAATTAGAGACTTCTGGTAACAGAGGAGAAGCACTGAATAGGTTAAATTTTTTTCTTAGTGGTATAAAATATTGTGTTAAACTACATTATAAAACTGAAGAGGTCATAATACTGAAATCATCACCGAGGATTCTAAGTTACATGGCGCAGTGGGGAAACAGTTTCAAGCCATTTTGTTTCTTGTGTATATTTATGATATAATACAGCTATCAAACTTGAAGTTAGTGAACTAAGCTGATGATGCACCATATATTATATGGGGCTGTACTGATCAGTTAGTAACGCAAATCAATAAACAGAATTTGATCACAGAAAACCTTGTCAGTAATTTCACTTAATAATGATAAAATGATCATGAAGAAATATTTCTTAAATTATAACCCACCCCAAGTGGACATAAATTCTGAATCAATGTTTTTAAGTATACAAGCTGATAAACATAAATTTTAGGTTTTGTGGTGGTTGAGCATCTTACATGGAAAAGGCATATGAGCTACATATGTAACAATATTGGTTGCAAGATTTTAATAACTAAATGTCTCTCAACCATAACAACTTCTCCTACCCTTAAACAAACCTACTACAAATTAATTTACTACAATATGGGACTGAGATTTCTGGCGGGACAACTGCTGTCAATATGGAGGGGTTTTAAGCTTCAAGAGAGAGCAAGTACAATAATTGTTAACATAAGTAAACAACAATCCTGTAAGGACCAATTCCTCGAGAATAATTTACTAATGGTGTATTCACAGCTTGCTTCCTGATATAAAGCAACGAAATGGAAATCAATTTAACAAGAAATTAAAACAGATATTAATTAAAAGGTGGTAAAACTCACTCAGATTTTTTTACTCCATAATTATTAATGTCATTATTATTACCCTTGCAAAACTAGCTTCCTTTACTTTTTATGACAAGACTAGTGCACAAGACCCTCTTTTACATTTAACCATGCATGCTTCACATTTTATCACTATATACATCATGAAACAAGCTACAAAAGGTCTTACATTTAGCACACACTCTAATGCTTAGAAGTTATTACAAAAACTGCATAACTGGAATATTCATTTACTAACAGGATGTGTGGAGAACATAGTAACAATAGGTCTAAACATTAAATTAACAACAACATGAAATGATAAGTGCTACTCACCACAAAGTGGGACCATTGAAGGCCAGGCAGGCACAATGAAAAAGAATGCTGGATAAAATTCAGCTATTGGACTAAGTTCTTCCTCAAACATGGACAACAAAACTTGCACACATTTACACAAGAACAATTCACACACACAGGGCCAGTAATGATGTGTGTGCTACACCATAAATTTTACATACAACAGGTGTGTAAAAACAAATTATAAGGGCTGAGCAAAAATAAACTGGCCCAGAAATTTTTTACAATAACACTAACATGATGTTGTTGTTGTTGTCGCTGTTTTTGTGGTCTTCAGTCCAAAGACTAGTTTGATGCAGTTCTCCGTGATACTCTATCCTGTGCAAGCCTCTTAATGTCCGAATAACTACTGCAACCTACATCCCTCTGAATCTGCTTACTGTATTTATCTCTTGGTCTACCTCTACAATTCCCCCCCCCCCTCCCTCCTGCCACACACACACACACACACACACACACACACACACACACACACACACTCTTTCCTCCAGCACTAAATTGGTGATCCCTTGATGCCTCAGAACATGTCCTACCAATCGATCCTTTCTTTTAATCAAGTTGAACCACAAATTTCTCTTCTCCTCAATTCTATTCAGTACCTCCTCATTAGTTATGATATTTACCCATCTTATCTTCAGCATTCTTTTGTAGCACCACATTTAAAAAGCTTCTATTCTCTTCTTATTTAACCTTTATCATCCATATTTCACTTCCATACATGGCTATACTCCTAGCAAATAGTTTCAGAAAGGGCTTCCTGACACTTGAACCTATACTCAATGTTAACAAATTTCTTTTTTTCACAAATGCTTTTTCTGCCACTGCCAGTCTCCCTACTTTGACCTTCATCAGTTATTTTGCTTCCCTAATACCAAAACTCATTTACTACTGTAAGTGTCTCATTTCCTAATCTTATTCTCTTAGCATCACCTGATTTAATTCAACTGCATTCCATATACTATTTCCATAATACTGCCCTCAAGTACATATCCCTTGCATAGACTCACAATATACTCCTTCCATCTTTCTGCTTTCCCTTCTTTGCTTGGGATTGGCTTTCCATTTGAGCTCTTGATATTCATACAGATGGATCTCTTTTCTCCAAAGGTCTCTTTAATTTTCTTCTAGGCAGTATCTGTCTTACCCCTAATGACATATGCCTTTACATTTTTACATTTGTCCTCCAGCCATTCCTGCTTAGCCATTTTGCACTTCTTGTCAATCTCATTTTTTAGACGTTTGTATTCTCTTTCATCTGCCCATTTGTTGTATTTTTATATTTTCTCCTTTCATCAATTAAATTCAGTTTCTCTTGTGTTACTCACATATTTCCACTAGCCCTTGTTCTTTTACTTACTTGATCCTCTGCTGCCTTCACCATCTCTCAAAGCTACTCATTCTTCCTCTACTGTAATCCTTTCCCCTTTTCTTGTCAATCATTCTCTAGTGCTCCCTCTGAAACCCTTTACAACCTCTGATTGTTTCAGTTTATCCAAGTCCCATCTCCTTAAATTCCTGCCTTTTTGCAGCTTATTCAGTTTTAATCTGCAGTTCATAACCAATAAATTGTGTTCAGAGTCCACATCTGCCCCTGGAAATGTCTTAACAATTTGAAATCTGATTTAGAAATCTCTGTCTAACCATAATATAATCAATCTGAAACCTTCCAGTGTCTCCAGATCTCTTCCACATATACAACCTTCTCTCTCATGATTGTTAAACCAAGTTTTAGCTATGATTAAATTATGGTGTGTGAAAAAATTCTATGAGGCAGCTTCCTCTGTCATTCGTTTCCCCTAGTCCATATTCACCTACAACTTTTCCTTCTCTTCCTTTTCCTACAATCAAATTCCAATCCCCCATGACTATTAAATTTTTGGTGCTCATAACTATCTGAATGATTTCTTTTATCTCATCATACATTTCCTCTACCTCCTCCTCACCTGTGGAGCTAGTTGGCATATGAACTTGTACTGCTGTAGACTTCATGTCTATCTTGGCTACAAAAATGTATTCACTATGCTGTTCATAGTAGCTTATCCACATTCCTATTTTTTATTCATTATTAAACCTATTCCTGCATTACCCCTATTTGATTTTGTATTTGTAACCCTGTATGCACTTGACTAGAAGTCCTCTCCCTCCTGCCACCAAACTCCACTAATTTCCGCTTTGCCCAACTTTAAACTACCCATTTTCCTTTTTAAATTTTCTAACCTACTTGCCTGATTAAGGGACCTGACACTCCAGACTCTGATCCGTAGAACAGCAGTTTAGTTTCTCCTGATAATGTCGTCGTCCTGAGTAGCCTCCGCCCAAAGATCCAAAAAGGGGACTATTTTACCTCCAGAATACTTTACCCACGAGGATGCTATCATCATTTAACCATACAGCATGCCCTCAGGAAAAATTACGACTGTAGTTTCCCCTTGCTTTCAGCCGTTCGCAGTAGCATCAGAGCAAGGCCGTTTTGGTTGATGTTACAAGACAACATCAGTCAGTCATCCAGACTGTTGCCCCTGCAACTGCTAAAAGGCTGCTGCACCTCTTCAGGAACAACACATTTGTCTGTCCTCTCAACACATATACCTCTGTTGTGGTTGCACGTACGGTATGGCTGTCTGTATCACTGATGCACACAAGCCTCCCCACCAGCGGTAAGGTCCACCGTTCATGGGGGGCAAACTAACATGGTACTGACACTTATTAATAAACATAATGGGCCTTTTCCACTATATAGCCCATTTCATGGTATTCTGCCACTAAAGTTTTGCTTGCAGACTTTGCTGTAGGTTGAGCCAAAACACTTCCAGTCTTAACACATTCAACACTGCTATCTCTCATCTTTGATCGCATAGGTGTACCGGTGATTTTCTACCAGATTTAAAGAATAATTACACAACAGTCAAGCATCTTAGATGCACACATCTAGCATCATTTTTAAACCCATATTTTATAGATTAGGAAATATGTTGCTTATATATGTATTCACATCAGAAAGAGTTACTCCCCAGGAAAGGTTTTACATTTGCTCACAAAGACTTCAAGCAGACATAAAAACAAACACGAAATTACTTTGCAGATGCCAGCTGTATTTTATGATAAAAAATGTTTACATGTGATGTGTACATAATTTATTTCCAAATGGTAGTCTTGAAAACACTGTGGTACATGAAGTCCAACACTGCAGTGTTTGTCCCCCATCTACTTTCTTTTCTTATCCGCTTCCCAGTCCTTTTCTTTCCTTTGTTACAGAAAACTTCACAGTATCATGTTATGTTAATTCTGTTGGCTGTGGGTGGCACCTTTTCTGGAGAATGGTGGCCAGAATTTCTATTTGGACTAATGGTTGGTGTTAATTCCAATGATCAAATTTCTCCTCTTGCTGCTACCAAGTCAATGCTAACTTTTTTTACGCACTCCACCAGAAATATATTTTGCTTCGTGACATTCTTGTACAAAATAAAATCCAACAGCAGATGTTAGGAAATTGTGAAAGCAAAGTTGTTTTTGTCTATTCATTGTTTTGCTTGTGAATGAGTAGTAGCTGTAAAGTTGATTGACACATTCTACACCAGCCTTGTTCATGTTAAAATCTATGACAATGTTTGGGTTAATTGTTGTTATAAAACCCCCTTTTGAACATATGGGAACCTCTTTGGTAGTCACCTGATATTTTTCAGAGAAGAAATATACATCATGTTTATTTTTCCATTTGAACACTACAATAAGACCCTTTCTCAAAAGTTCATTTTGCTTCAGCTTCCTCGTTATGAAGCTTGCTGGTATGCCCTATCAGTTCTTCATGACAGTTCCAACAACTAGTATCTGATGGTCCTGCCACATGTTCATTAAAGGTACAATTGTTAATCAACTCCTGCTGTATTTAGAGGTCAACATATGAACTACTATGGCTATCCTACAGCCAGCAGTCTTGCAACATGTGGGAACACACATTTCAGTGAATGGAAAACCTGTGCCTGTACTGGATATGGGTGGCAACCACACAGCTGATACATGTTTGCCCCTTTTGGTGTATCGGTATAGTGCTGAACTCTTGGACAAGAAGTTACACACACACATTTACTATGAACTGTGCTTTGCATAACACAAGAAAATGAATGTGTACTGTTTTATCATGAGCACCACTTTGTGTTACATTCAACTGATCACTAAACATGTCTGCTCCTCTCACTTACTCAAACATAATGACACAACAAAATACTCTCAACAGAGCATGTAGGAGATATCCGTGTCCAGACATGTGGCAGCAACCAGTTGGTGCATCGAAATCACATTTTTCAACATTTTTTATGGTAGCAGTTCTCCTGTTCATTAAGAAGGATCAATTCAGTATCAGTTTTATACATATTTTTGGACAAGTTTTATGTTGTTTGCCCTGTATAAGTTACAGTTAGGCTGTATAAAAGTTTAAGACTAATATAAATACTGATGATGTTATAATCAATAATGGTGGAACGATAACAGTAGAGCTATTATGACAATGAATTCATTAGATAACAATTAAATGCCAAGAATGAGTATGGACTGCAGACTATACTGAAGACAAAAAATAAAAAATACCACCATGACATGCCAAAGGACAAAATAGAAACTGGAGGAATGCAAGAGGGAGGACAAACGTAAGATGAAGTGAGGAACTGAAAACAAAAAAGGAATTCAGATACAAGAGGAAGTAAATATGACAGGTTAGTACTTTGTTTGTACATGTGTGTGTTTTCTAATGAAATGCTGTTGTCATGATATCAGCTTTCTTCACTACTGTCAATATAGCAACAAAGTAAAGGATGTCCGTAAAAAAATGTTATTCTTTTAAATTTTAGTAGTATCAATGGGAAGCATTTGAGGGTGTTGGTACAAGACCACAACTAAAGAGAAACTCAAAAGTTTTAGATAAGCACATGTCTGAGAATTGCTTTGTTGTTTTCCCATTCGTAGCACCCCATACACATAATAGTGACTCCTTAGTGTACAGCTTTTTGTGTTCTCCAGTTTGCTAAGAGTGAATCTGTAATTTCAGTTTACTGTGTGTTTCGTTTAAAGTTT
This sequence comes from Schistocerca cancellata, assembly GCF_023864275.1. NCBI lineage: Eukaryota > Metazoa > Arthropoda > Insecta > Orthoptera > Acrididae > Schistocerca > Schistocerca cancellata. Next base: position 824,348,389 of record NC_064627.1, on the reverse strand, counting down.
AACTGTTATCTGCCAAAGTAGCAAAAACATTTGTCGATGGTATACAGTCAAGATGTGTGTGTAAGGGGAAAAGCATGTGATGACTAAAAGTGTCTGAGAAGGATGACGACAATGTCAGAGCATCTTACCATTGTAGTCTTTAGAATTCTGTTTGGAAAGCAAGTCCTGAAGTGAAGCATTGCAGTGGGAGGGTAACCTTCTTGACTGCTAGTGTTCAATGATGAGGCAACTTTTCATCTAAGTGGAAAGGTAAATACCCATAATGTTCATACCTGGGGGTCAGATCATCCTCATGAACTTTCACAATATCAAACAGATTCTCCAAAATTAAATTTTTTCTGCACAGCCTCAAATTCAAGTATACAGACCACTGAAACCCCTCTCACCCCTGCTGAAGCTACCATAAAAGGTGTGGCTTACCTAGATATGTTGCAAGTGTGGCTCTTTCCACATGTAGAAGGTGAACCCAAAAACTTTATTTGGCAACAACATGAATCCCCTCCCCATTGGAATCTCTTTGTGAAAGAGTGGCTGAACATTGAAATCCCTGAACGTTGGATTGGAAATAATTATCAATGGAACAGAGTTTTATTCCACTGGCCTCCACATTCACCTGACACCAGGTCATGGGACTTATTTTTCCTTTGGGGCTTTATGAAAGATTTTGTCTACATTCCACCACTATGTACTAATTTGCCAGAGTTGAGACACATAACTGATGAGGTTATATCTTCCATCACTCTGAACTTGATAACGAAACTGAGGGAAGAATTGGACTTTAGGTTGTATGTATACCGTATGACTAAAAGTGCACACACTGAACATTTGTAAGTAAAACAAGGTTTGTTTACCATCAATTTGATCCATAACTTGTTGTAAAAATCCAGTCTAAATTAAACTGTTATAATATACATAGAAACTGGGACATTCTTTTTTGGACATCCTGTACTATATATATAACCATAGAAGGTGAATGTTTCCAGACAAGGGGTCTGATCAGCTTCCACTGTGCTACGGAAATCATCATGGACCTCTTCACATTTCATTTAGCACCAAATTCTTGAACTACATGTAAATGAGCATGATGCACAGCGAGTCAGGATAAATGACATAGAGCCTTACAGTGTGGATACACATCAGTGGCAGTCAGTCAGAATCATTAATGACTACAGGCAAATGTTTTAACGAGCAGTTTACAAGAAACAACCATTGACAAATCAAGATGAGCAAAAACATCTTTTACAACACTAAACAGAGTGTGATTCGGTGTTGGGAATCTCATATAAGCCAATAAAGTCTTCATTAATGATTGACAGTAAGAATACAAAAGACACTTGTTTGTGAATCGAAGAATCACTTGTTTCGTCAACCATAATAGAAAAATGTTCAGTCTTCTTGATTGAAGCCAATACCTTTCTCAACACAGACTTTCCTAGTAGATCAATGATCTCATTTTGAATATTGTGGGACATCCACTTATACCTCGAATGCACTAAGCAATCTTTAAACTCAGGTATGTCATTCTTTTGGAGTTCCAACAACTGAAAAAAATTGGAGTTTGTGCCCTCTAATTGCTAGTCCTTGTCAATATAGAAATTGCACAGTAGCAAAAATTGTCTCAAGAGCTAAATGGCCTTTCTTCATATCACTATCTAACTGTTCATTCAACTGAGAGGCCACACTTTGGTTAGTGACAGAATTTAGTTTCAGAACACCTTCTTTGTGTGTAAACGTATTTTCATGAATACTGAATTTTTCCGAAGCCTTTTCCAGTTAGAAAACCCTATGGAAGTAAATACACCTTCTTTTTCTGAAGAAAATGGCACTAGATTTTTAGCATCTGCCTCTTTGCAGATTTTGCAAAAACTTTTTCGGTAGATGCTCCATATTCTAGCAGTTTATATTTGATCAACCAAGACTTCTGAAATGATCTTCCCTTACTGGATTGTCCAGGTTTTGGCTGTGAATCGTACTCGCCTGAAGATGACGAAACAATTGACGACACAATAATTATTGGAGGTTGACTTGCAGTATCATTAACTTCCCAGCACGCCTTTTTGGTAACAAATTTATCCACTGCGAACTTAATTCACAATACACTAAGAGACTAAAGTAAACAAATAAAATATAGTCATATAAAATAGTCCACTAGACACTAAAGCTGGAACACTAAACACATCTGCAGCATGCACTGAACAAAACTATACACACTGAATGACTGCGACAGCAGGGTGGGCTCTATATAGACACAGCGTCATAATGTCTTGAAGAGTCACGGTGACGCGAGGCGGATGGTTCCAAATGCTTCTGCTCCAGTCCTTTTGATGTTGCTGCGGCTACAGTGCTGGCCTGCCGGCACCAGACTTTACCCACAGGTTTGTGTACCGGTACAAATTCTAAGTGTGCCCACAGCACCATAACACTATCATGATACACACCACTCATTTTCAGTTAACATGGTTACTACCATAATAATTATTTGATTTTTGAGAGGTCTCGGGCCTGCTCAGGCCCCATGGAGCCGGCGCCTGTGTAGAGCACTAAAGATTTGTTGCCATATAATAAATCTCCTACTGTCTGAAATGTGTAATGCATCACTAACTCAAGGCATTTTTCCAGAGACTAAAATATGCCATTGTTAAACCCCTCTTTAAGAAAGTGATAAGAGAGACATCAGTAACTACTGACCTATTTCACTGCTGACATCATTTTCCAAAATTTTTGAGAATGTGATGTATTCTAGAATAGTATCTCACCTTGGCCAGAATAGTATCCTCAGCAAATCACAGTTTGGGTTTCAGAAGCATTGCTCTAATGATAAAGCCATTTACATGTTCACATGCCAGATATTACAAGATCATTAAACAACAAAATAGCACCACCAGTAGATGTTTTCTGTGACCTATCCAAGGCATTTGATTGTGTGAATCATAGTTTACTCCTAGACAAATTGAAGTTGTATGGGATTGATGGTATAGCCAACCAATGGATCATGTCATATCTAACCAAAAGAATGCATAAAGTTGTACTTAATTCAACCAACAGAATCCAGGGACATAATTCTGACTGGGGAGAAATCATGTATGGGGCTCCCCAAGGCTCAATCTTAGGTCCACTACTGTTTCTCATATATGTACACAATCTACTGTCTAATGCACCACAAGCAGAATTAGTTCTTTTTTCAGATGACACCAGTACTGTAATCACTTCCAGTATACATACAGAAATGGAAGAAATGATGAACAAAGTTCTCAAAAGTATCATTGACTGGTTTTCTGCAAATGGTCTCACCCTGAATTTCACAAAGACACATCATATTCAGTTCTGCACCTCTGGGGTACAGCACCAGTGATAAGTGTAACACATTCTTAGGTGTCCATATTGATGAGAATTTAAAGTGGGAAAAACACATTTTGGAACGCCTAAAACAACTTAGTTCAGGCAACTTTGCACTTAGAATCATAGCAAATTTTGGGGAGAGAGAAATTTGTAAGTTGACATATTTTGCTTATTTTCATTCAGTAATGTCATATGGAATAATGTTCTGGGGTAACCAATCTTTAAGAAAGAAGGTCTTCATTGCCCAAAAATGTGATGTAAGAATAATATGTGGTGCTCACCAGTGAACATCTTGTAGACATCTGTTTACAGAGTTGGGCATTCTGACTACTGCTTCACAGTATATTTATTGCTTCAAGAAGTTTGTTGTAAACAATCCACTACAGTTCAAAAGGAACAATGTGGTACATAATTACAATACTAGAAGAAAAAATGACATTCATTACTCAACATTAATGTTGTCTTTAGCACAGAAAGGAGTGCACAATGCTGCAACAAAAATTATTGACCACTTACCCAGAATATAAAATGTCTAACAGGCAGCACGATGAAATTGAAAAAGTTTCTCCTTGAGAACTCCTTCTATTCCGTAAAAGAATTTCTATGTTTGTAATGTGTAAAAGGTGGTAGGAAGGAATTGCTAACTCAATTTGTATATCTTGTTTTCATTTCAGGGGGAAAAGAAAAGTAATTATATGGGGATGTTTAGAGTACAATCAGACATACAAATTAATTTGCAATATGAATGTAAAATGACTCGTTCCATATCACGACGATTTATCATGTAAAATCATCCATGGAATATGAAAGTAACTACCTCACGGAAGTACATTTCACCTCCATCCCAATTCCACCCACGGTGGGAAGGAAGATGGTTGGAGCCATTGTTGCAGTTCCTATTTATTGCTGTCTGCACTTTTCATAACATAAAACATGTAATCATGTTTATCACATCCTTCACAGAGAGGATTAAAAACTATGCTAAGATATTTATCGCAATTTGTGACACTCCCACATTTCTTTTAACAGCCTTTAATATCCACTGGGAGAGGTACTATATGACATTGACATCATAATCAGCAACTGAACACGCAATTTTACACAATTTTTGTCTTAAAAAAGCATATGAATCAGTTATAAACATAAAACATACCATTTCGTATCTTGTAGACAAGACAGTCACTGGAGTTGATATGCACGTTCCCCTGGCACAAAACAGTAAACCAATATTATGAAAGTTTTATTTTACAAAATAAAAACTTACAGATAACAAATGTAAATGTGGGCTACACCACTATTTGCATAGCCAATCTTACCAATAAAGGATGAGATCAATGGGGAAAAAACTAGCCATGAATACACTAATGTAGTCCACATAACTATCACAGCTACATTCATTTTATCACTCTTCAGTAAGAATGAGAAAAGTGCAATAATAGAGGGACATGTATTTGCGCTTGGCAATCAGTCAATATTGACAACATTAAAAATATGTATCTGCTGAAAATGGATGTCAGCCATAAGGAATTAGATGACTGTAGTTTCATCAATTACTGCCAGTATAGAATTCAAACCACACAGCTCTGATCTTAACATCCATATTTTTCTATTGCTTCACTTGATGATATTGCTCATCAGATTATATCTACTTACAAAAGAATTCTACTATTCCTTTTGAAACAAACTAAGCATTAAATGTATGTATACATCTTCATTTCATAACCCATTTCAAAGCTTCAAATATAGTGTAGCCATGGAGTGAAAAGTGTTACAGTTTCGATTATATCAGACGATGACATCTGCTGAACATTCATGTTTAATATACTGTGTGATTATAATTAAAGTTAAACATTCAAACCACTGTAGAAATAACACCACTGGTAAGAATGACATCAAACTGCAATGGAATATTATTGGAGAAGGGGGAAAACATATGGCAGAAGAAAAATAAATAAGCCTAGTTACAAAATGTAGGAATAGGTGGTGCTGTCAGCATCATAATTTAATAGTGATCACCTAAAAATGACAAATGAATCATACAACAATGACTTAGGTGTACGTTTGACATTAAACAAACTGTACTACTCAGTGTGCATGGGTATACAGGTGTGATACTGTTAGTTACGCAAACCCATCCATCACGACAAGGTCATATCTCATCAAACAAGAAAAACTGGTTTTTAATTTTTCTGAGGCCGAAAACAGCATAAAAAGCATCAACACATCGGTTTTTAATTGTCCTGAGGCAAAAAATCACATAAAAAGCATCAATCACAACAGTTTTTAAGTGTCCTGAGGCCAAAAACCGTATAAAAAGCATCAATCAAAATCAAATCAGATTATTAATTTCCATGTGACTGGCACAAAACATGTTCAATATGCTGTCCAACATTTTCCACAACAAGTTGAAATTGAGAAACAGCATGTTCCACAATTGATCGAAGTGTTTCCAAGGCCACATTCAGAATATGTTGTGCAATACGTGCCTTCAATGCAACTAAGTTTTCAATCGGAACACTGAACACATCTTTCAGATAGCCCCATCACCAGAAGTCACATGGATAAAGATCAGGTGATCGGGACAGCCAGGCTGTAGGGAAATGGCGGCTGATAATTCTAGCCTTTCCGAAATGGCGCTTCAGCAGCTGCTTAACTGTATTTGCAATGTGCGGAGGTGCGCCATCTTGCATAAAAATGATCCCACCAACACATCCATGCTGTTGGAGAGCTGAAGTGATGTGATTGCACTTACCAGTACAGGTAACAGGACCTGAAGTACCTGTCTCTTAGAAAAAATATGGCCCTATGATAAATGATGCCGTAAACCCACACCACACAGTGACCTTTTCGGGATGTAGTAGTGCTGGTTGAATTGCGCATGGATTTTCCATTGCCCATATTTGACAATTCTGACATCTGTCCACAAAATCTTTCATGGCCAATCACTGTCCACTTCCCTATGAACAAGAAATTCTAAAGCAAAGGTCTCTCTTGCTGGCAGGTCAACAGGAAGCAACTCGTGCACATTGGTAAGTTTGAATGGATAGCAAAGAAGGATGTTTCGTAGAATTTTACCCACTGTGCTCACGGGTATGTCCAATGTTCGGGCAATTCTCCGTGCACTACACGTTTGCACACCACCACTCATGTCCTCCTGCATTACTGTGGCCACTGCTTCCACTGACGCTGCATCAATTCGTTTCCTCCTGCATTACTGTGGCCACTGCTTCCACTGACATCAAATCAACTCACTTCCTCCCTCTACCACGTTGCACACCAAAATAACCCATCTTTTTGAATTTCCAAATCATTTTCTCCAGACCCCCGGCAGTCATCAGACCAATGCCTTTTTTCAAACTCTTCAGTGTCCAGAACTTCTGCAGAGCGACGGGAGCACTGTCATCATTCTTGTAATACAGCTTTACAAGCAGAACGCAATCCTGCATTGAGACAGTTATGGCGAGCGTTGCAGACGCGAAAGGTGGAAAAGCCGTAAACCCGGCATGTTTATACTGGCTTCAATGGGTCGTGCACATGACAGGTGTTTTCGTTTACGTACTCTTGAGACATGCAGTGCCATCTATTGATCAATTTTCACACAGTTTTTTTTTTTTTTTGTTCCGCCGTAAGTTTTTCCCCTTCTCTGATAATATTCCGTTGCAATTTGACATCATTCTGACCAATAGTGTCCTTTCTACAGTATCTGAAAGTTTAATTATAATCACACTGTACTAGGCCTAATATGTTACCTGCAATTCACATACGTAATTGTATATTTTGAAATTTTCTCCTGTGTCTTATTTTTCTGTAGCAGTTAGTCATGGACATTTTGAAGAAATGTGGTTTCATTTATGAACATTTTCAACAGACAACAAAGGTAAAGTTAATGTTTTCATAACTTCGCCTTTATACACAGAAAGTCTACAAATGATTATATTGATTCCCATAATGGCATACAACAGCACACTTATGTGTATATTTGTTCACACATCATATCAATGAATAAAACTGAACTGTTCCTCATCTATGTAAATTATCTTCCATGTAGAATTAGTTCTTTTTGCAGATGATACTATAATTAATCCAAGCATACATACAAAAACAGGAGAAATTGTAAACTATGTTCCTGAAAGTATCATTAACTGGTTTTTTGTGAATGGTTTCACTCTCAGTATCAAAAATTCTGCACATCTAGCGGTACTACACCAATGATAAGTGTAACACATGGTGAGGAAATAATAAATAGGCTAGAAACTTCAAAATGTTAAGGTGTCCATATGATGAGATTTGTACTCCTAAAACACATTAGTTCAGTCACTTTTGCACTCAGAATCACTAAAAATCTTGGGGAGGGACAAATCAGTTCGCTGACACATTTTGCGTATTTTCATTCAAAATGGAAATATATACTGGAATAATGTTCTGAGGTAACTCATCTTTAAGAAATAAAGTCTTCATTGCTCAGAAACATGCTATAAGAGTAGTAAGCTATGTGGTGTTCACCTATGATCATCATCTAGACATCTGTTTAATGGGTTTGGCATTTTGACTACTGTTTCACAGTATATTTATTCCCTTGCAAAGTTTGTTGTAAATAATCCACTGCATTTCAAAAGGATCAATGATGCACACAATTACAACACGGAAGAGAAAATGACATTCATTACTCCTCATTAACGTTGCCTTTAGCACAAAAAGGGGGTGCACAATGCTGCAACAAAAATTTTTGATCACTTACCAGTAATACAGAATGTGTGAGAGACAGAAAAGTAAAAATCTGAAAATTTGAAAAAAGTTTCTCCTTGACAACTCCTCCTATTCTGTAGAAGAATTTCTCTTACTGCATACATACAAACGAGGAAATGGGAATACCAAAGACCCATGTGGGGGACAAAAATGACAACAGGACTCAATTGGACTGCCTAACCTTTGCAGACGACATAGCAATAGTAAGTGAGATGGAAGAAGACGCAAAGACACAACTCGACATCTTAAGTATGGTAGCCAGAAAGGTGGGACTGAGGATTGCCTATGACAAGACAAAGACATTAAATACCACTGCAGACTGGGAAACACCGGAAGGCACTGTGCAAATGGTGGACAGATTTAAATACCTGGGAGAATTTATAACAGGAAGGAGCAGGAGCAAGGAGGGAACAACAGAGAGGATAAATAAGATGAGGTCAGCCTTCTGCATGACAAAAGAGATATACAATAAAAAGAATATATCCACAGAGGCAAAGACAAGCCACTACAAGGCAACAGTGAGGAATGCAGTATCATATGCTGCTGAGACAATTGCACTAGGAAAAAATGGGGCAGAACAACTAGAGAAAGAAGAGAGAAAAATACTGAGAAAAATACTAGGTCCCAAAAGAGGTGGATGCGAAGACCTGTGGAAGAATTGTACCGGAACATGAGAAAAATATCCAGGGAAATCAGACTCAAAAGGGCAATGTTTGCTGGACATGTAGTTAGGATGAGTATGGACAGAATGACGAAGACCGTGTGGGAAACAACGGGGAGGATAAGGGGAAAGACAGGAACCAAGTGGGTTGTTGAATTTCGGAAGGACTGGTTGGAATTGGGGATCAAGGTCGAAGGAAAGGAAAATTGGAGGAACAAATATACACCGACCAATATGCCAGAGATCAATGACAGAGAAGAATACAGGAAAAGATTAGAGTGTCACTAGAGGAGCCGACAGGAGAAACAGACAGCCGTAATGCAAGAAGAAGAAGAAGAAGAAGAAGAAGAAGATACAAAAGTATTAAAGTCTGCAAGCTTTCAGAACTAATGGCACCTACAACTGTCAGAAGCATTGAACGGGAAGGAAGAGGAGTGAAGGAAAAGGACTGGTGAGGTTTAGGAAAAGGGGTAGAGTGTGGAAAAGTCACCTAGAAATCCAGGTCAGGAGAGACTTACAGCACAGGATGAAAAGGAAAGACTTTCCTTCTGATCCCGCCCAATAAGTCTCCCCTGACCTGAGGTTTTGGCAACTTTTCTGAACTGTATCCCACCAGTCCTTTTCCTTCACCCTCTTCCTTCTCCTTCAATACTTCTACCAGAAAAAGGAGCCACCAGTTCCAAAAGTTTGCAAACTGTAACACCTTTATATGTTTATCATCACACCGCTGCTTGGTGAGTAGATTTTTATATCTAGACAACTACATTATATTTTCAAAAATTTATTATGTTTGCTGATATAACTAATTACCTTTTACAGCATTCACTTTTTCTAATATTTACATAGGCTAAAAGGTAAACAGAAGAAAGAGGTACACCCTCAAGTAAAATTAAGTGAAGGTACAGTAGTAAACATTAATTTATACACATTATTAATTTATACATGTTATTAATAATAACAACATTATTCTTATTACTCATAAAATATAAAACTAATTCCAATAGTCCATGTACAAATTACAACAGTTTGTAAAAGATATAACATAGAATTTAAGTTCCAAAATTCAAAGTGATAGTAATCCAAAATAAATATCACTTCAGATCTGGCAATAGCACAGCAACCAGCATGGCCACACAAGTTGGACAGACTTTGGCAGAGGAGCCAGATGGAGAATGTCTCATAGTGTAGGGTAGGGAAGCCTCAAAGTGTGTAAAGAAGTCAACCTTCCTAAGTAAGTAAACCTGCAACAAAAAATCTTTGTCTCCCCCAGGACAGGGTCTGGCTATGGGTCAATAACAAGACACTGTAAGAAGATTATATTGTGTATTACATACCTACAGCAAAAGCCTTGAATAATGACTGGCACACCCAGAACAAGACTTTGGTGGCAAAAGAGGACTAAAGACTTGGCAGAAGAAGCTGGGAATAAACAAACTATGTTAATGTCTGCAAAAATGAAAGAAATATCAGAAAAGGCTGTGACATTTAAGTATAATATTGTGCCACTACAAGAAGTGAGTTGCGCATGGAAAGAACACACAGATGATTATGTCTCAATATTTTCTGCTGTATAATGGCATAGTGAGAAGAACAGGATTTATAATTTCAAAACTGATAAGGAAAAGTCATTGGAATTTTGAACCAATAAATGAAAGACTGAGAATAGACAGGAAAACCACTGAAGGAGTAGAACAGTATACACCCCAACAGAAGAAATAGAATACTGATTTAAAGAGAAGTAGTAAGGCACAAAAATACAACCTACTCCTAGTTTTAAGAAACTTACAAATATCCTAAGCCCAGAAATAAGGTTTCTAATAAATGGCAGAAGACGCTTTATATTGGATAAGATAAATAATTGTAAGGTACAAACAGAACAAAAGTAATTAAAATTGGAGAAAAACTAGGAGAAAATAGGAAGGGTGGAAAAATCATACCAACATAATGGGTAGGGAAGATTTTTTTAAGGTGACACAGGAGTACAGACCTTAGGGATTTTGTAACTTTGGGAAAGATGGGAACAAATCTCCAGATGTCAAAAGTAGGCATTTTGCCTAAGATGATGGTGAAAGCAATCCCAAGGGGCATGGGGCATAAGTAGTATTGGAGGTAAGTAGTGTGAGTCTCATCTTAAGGCACACACTGGAATTGATAGTATACAAAATACCTCTATCAATAAAAGCAATACCATCAGGAAGAAAGTTAAGGATTTACTAATTAAACATGCTTTTTATTGCGTTGATGAATACCTGAAGGAGATACTGCCATATATTTTCTAATTTTAGTATATTAGAATAGACACTGAATCTCTTGTTACTCATGTTACTGTAGTCACTATTCTATGTCACATAATATGCATGCTGAACTTTCCTGCATATTTTAATCTATTCAGCTTCTTAGGTTATTGCTGTCAGTATCAAAAAGTCTGCTGTTGTTTATAAATATAATGTGTAAAAATGTAATTAATATCAGCTTCATATCACTGTGGTTACATGATATAAGCTTTCTGGGCTCCAAATAAATCAAAGTGGAAAGACAATATGATAAAACTCTCCCACAGACTCAGTTCAGCATTTTTTGCTCTGAGAATCATTTCAAAAGTAAGCTCCTCAGACAGTGCTATAGTGGCTTACTTTGGTTACTTCCAATCCTATGTACCTTATGGAATAGTCTTTTGAGCATAGTCCATATCAATTCAGGCAGGCTAGGAAAAAATCTTACCTTCATAGTCTCGGATGTTATTGAATTTAGCATATGTTAAAATGAAGGGCTAAGTAAGGAACACGTATTTTTTTGTTTTCTCCAAAAAAATTTCTGCTCCAAAATACAGCCCTCCAAAAATGACACTGTGAACACCATTTTGAAGACGCGAATTTTGGAAAAAAATTTAAAATGCTGTATCTCTGGAACAGTTTTAGATATATTTTTTAATGATAATTGCTTTATGATACAAAGAAATAATCCATTTGGGCTTATCTGTCGAAGTTCTTTTACTGTAGCGTTCTGAACCAACTTTTTATAATTTATGGAAAAAATTTTTTTTTTCAAAAATGCCAATCCATAAAATTTTGATTTTTTTCTGTTGATTAGTACCATTTAGTTCTACATTCCCAGAAAAGGACAGCTTCCACTTTTTGGTTGAACAGGTTTTACAAACAATTGAAATTTCTGCCATGCATAAAACCTTTTTTTATTACCACATTATCACATAACAGGCTCATAAAAATCAAAACCTAGCCTTATTTAACATAATTTTAGTTTTGAAAGATGAGTAAGAGACTCATTTTTCAAGCATTTTAAATGGTTCCAAAATGTACATGAAAGGTCCAAAGATTTAAAGGTTTCAATTTATGCAACTTCTGTGCACTCTTGTTTTGTACTGAAATCAGCCAGTCAATGAACTAAAAATGTGTTCCACTGCTTCAGTATCTTACCTTGATGTAGAGTGATGCCTTCCTGTTGAACCAATAGGAACTGGAGCACTTACAATCTCCAAAACATTGTGAACAGGAAGTGAGCACTGATGGCATTGTTGCTGTCCTTCAGCTGGAAACCTATATCCAGCAGCTGATCCATGTGGTAGCATAAAGTTCACTACAATTTCGTTTAACTCATAACTGATGTCTATAATCTCTGCAACTCACCAGTCACAGTCATACACACACGCCACAAACATCCTCATTCTCAGGTTGTGAATCTAAATATTATCCTGCTGTTTCTGAGGTGTTGGCCGAACGAACAAAATTTCTTCTTTCTTACTCTTTAAAGGGCTTGCAATTTGAGTTCATCCATCACTGAGTCCAAAATTGTGTTTTCTGAATTCCTTTCACAGGAGGAGTTTGGATCATTCTTCTTTTTCTGCTCACGGAATTCTTCAATTCCTTTTTGGACACAAGATTGTGGGCTGTGGACGTGTAAGATTTCACGACTCTCGTAAGATCCTCAGCATTCTGAATCACAGCTGTATTCGGTCAGGAAATTTTATGTTTTGTAGCATGGTGCTTCAACAGGCCTCCTAATCCATCACAACAACACCCATTCCTGTGACCAGCAGCACTGTATACTCAGTCAGTTGGCACAAGCGACTTACTCAATTCAAACAGCTGGTAATGATTTTTAAAATGACTAGGAGCACCATGAGAAATAATGATGATTTTCTCTGCCCCTGTTTGCAGTTGAAGAATTTAGTGCATTGCTAGCAAAGCATGTGCTAAGGCATGTTGTGTGTCCATCATTTATAACTGCAACACTTATGGTCTTGTTTTGAAAATATGTCAGTCCAGTAAAAATTGAAACCTGGTCATTACTCTAATGAAACCCTTGTACTTCTTGTGGGAGAACTACAGACCAGTTCTCAGCAGACTCACAGTGAAGCACTAAACATAGTTCTTCAGCCTGTACGCACGCTTTCACTTCTGCAATGTGTTGTTCTTGCAATTTCTTCAGATGCTCGTATGTTACCGCTTTCACTGACCAAGCATCAATGAAACTGTCAAAGGCAACAGTTTTCTTAATTAGTTTATTTTCCTCCCATGTTGCATACATAATTTCTGCAGAGTTATCGTCTACATTTTCCAGGCCAAGTGTCTGTAAAGACAGTCCTCCCTTTCCAGGGCAGTCACCACATTCTTGAAAAAACATGTCTCTCACTTTACGTCACAGACTACTAATGACTTCACATTCCCAACCAAGGAGTCATATGGCACATGCTCCAGTAAGTTCTCAAAGTTACCACACACAGTTCAAAATTTGTACACTAGACACATAAACAGACATCTCTAGGTTAGTGTGGAACTACCCACTTAGGTCATAGTGCATAAAATTTTGATCTTCCAATGTGTGAAGTTGTATAGTTGCTCTTATAAATTGCACAAATTTCTCGAATACTACGAGTCATGTACCTCTTCACTTTCACAACTTTTGACCTTCAAAGGTTACAGGTACACCATCTTTTTTGTTGGCACTCTGGTGAGAAAAGTCCCATTTATCTTCCAGATAAAATAGGGCTTCCAAAGACTCCTTTTACAGACCTCATATTTCTGGATTTGTCTAGCATGTACTTTGATACTGATGGAACGTGGTTAAAAATAGTTTTCTTTGAAAATGTCTCTGGAATAATAGTTAAAACTTGCACCTTTTCACTGTAGGATGCACAATATTCAACAGCTGAATTCTTATTTGTGAATGACATGACATAAAGGTGTTGTGGCGTGTGACGTCATTAAGGCGCGCGGAGTTTATGAGTTAGTTGTGTTTGTTGATGTTTTTGATGGCGCCGTGTGTGTGTGTGTGTGTGTGTGTGTGTGTGTGTGTGTGTGTGTGTGTGTGTCTCTACAGGATGACCGACATACTTTGCAGCACTGAAATTTTTTGGTGGCAAATAATTTTTTAGTGTATTTTTCTCAAGTTGTAATGTTTTGTGTATTTATTATGCATTGAATGTATTTTAATTTAGTTTTGAATTTTTGAGATGTTGTGGTTTTGGCTTCATTTTTAATAGTTGTAGGTGTTGGTAGGTCAAGGGAAATGACCGATTCTTGTTTTCGTAGTTTTATATGTAGGTATTGGTGTTATGGTATCGTCAACTGTGGTCAAGGAAAATGTCTAATTCCAATTTCCGTAGTTTTAACTATAGGTGTTGGTGTTTTGGTATCGTCAGATGCGGCTGACCTATACAGATCAAGGGAAGTGTCCGATTCCTCTAGATTTTTTTTTTTACTGTTATATTTAGCTTGTCCCCCCCCCCCCTCCCCCGCTCCAAATCCCTAATTTCCCACAGTGGGCCCATTAGTTTGATTTTATTTTAGGAGGGAGACATAATTGTCTTATTTACATGTATTGTCATGTTTGTTGTCATGTGTATGTAGTGACACTACAGGCGCCATATCGGAGACACTTAGAATAGTTATTTCCGCCATATTGATGATATCATGGGTCAAAGCAGATGGGTGGAATTCGGCATTGCCCATAGAGCTTATGACTCTATTTCACTGACCATGGTTTCATAGCAGGACTAACCCCTATCTCAGTGGTTGACTGATTCAGGGTATTTAATTCTTCCTGTATTGAAGCAAAATCTGCTGTTATTCTGTCAAAACATTTAGAACACAAAAAGTCATCATTGGATACATATTCACTTTGAAACAGAGTCTTCAAATGAGAACACGTATTCCCAACCTGAATGAGGTCATATATATATATATATATATATATATATATATATATATATATATATATATATATTTCCCACGTGGAATGTTTCCCTCTATTATATATATATATATATATATATATATATATATATATAATAGATGGAAACGTTCCACGTGGGAAAAATATATTTAAAAAGAAAGATGATGAGACTTACCAAACAAAAGCGCTGGCAGGTCGATAGACACACAGACAAACACAAACATACACACAAAATCTAGCTTTCGCAACCAATGGTTGCCTCGTCAGGAAAGAGGGAAGGAGAGGGAACTCTCCTTCCCTCTTTCCTGACGAGGCAACCATTGGTTGCGAAAGCTAGATTTTGTGTGTATGTTTGTGTTTGTCTGTGTGTCTATCGACCTGCCAGCGCTTTTGTTTGGTAAGTCTCATCATCTTTCTTTTTAAATATATATATATATATATATATATATATATATATATATATATATATACCTAAAAACAAAGATGATGTGACTTACCAAATGAAAGTGCTGGCAGGTTGACAGACACACATACGAACACAAACATACACACAAAATTCAAGCTTTCGCAACAAACTGTTGCCTCATCAGGAAAGAGGGAAGGAGAGGGAAAGACGAAAGGATGTGGGTTTTAAGGGAGAGGGTAAGGAGTTATTCCAGTCCCGGGAGCGGAAAGACTTACCTTAGGGGGAAAAAAGGACGGGTATACACTCGCAGACATATGTCTGCTTGTGTCTGTATATGTGTGGATGGATATGTGTGTGTGTGCGAGTGTATACCCGTCCTTTTTTCCCCCTAAGGTAAGTCTTTCCGCTCCCGGGACTGGAATGACTCCTTACCCTCTCCCTTAAAACCCACATCCTTTCGTCTTTCCCTCTCCTTCCCTCTTTCCTGATGAGGTAACAGTTTGTTGCGAAAGCTTGAATTTTGTGTGTATGTTTGTGTTCGTATGTGTGTCTGTCGACCTGCCAGCACTTTCATTTGGTAAGTCACATCATCTTTGTTTTTAGGTATATTTTTCCCTCGTGGAATGTTTCCTTCTATTATAACTATATATATATATATATATATATATATATATATATTATTCTTTTACGGAAACGCAAATAGTCAGCAGAATTCACTCTCCTGTGGCCCCAGTCAGAAGACATTTCACACAGTCCTTTTCACAAAACACACTGTAACTGTGCCAATTGGCAAATTCCTCATGAAAACACAGAACTCACTGGATGGTCTCAGATTTCTTACAAAGTTCTTCAGTAAACAAATTAGCACTGAATAACTACAAGACAGAAACCTGCACTGAACAACCGCAACAAAGAAACTGACAAGAAACTACAACAAAGTTTAAGAAATATCTGCAACAATGAAAGTGAAAAGAAGTAACTGCAACAAAGAAAGTGATGAGAAATAACTGCAAGAAATACAATAGAAATAAACATTGTAACAAAGAAATTAGTAAGAAAAATCTTCAGTGAAGACATACATTACGCTTGAATGTTATAAAAAAAATAATTTTTCTTAAAAAATAAAACTTGTCAAAGTGGAAGCTCTCCTTTTCATGGAATGTAGAACTATGGTACTAATCAACAGAAAAAAACTAAAAATTTTTATGGACTGGCATTTTTGGGGGAAAAAACAGAAATTATAAAAAAGTTCAGAATGTTATGGTAAAAGAACTTTGACAGATAAGTCCAAATGGAGGATTTCTTTGTAATCATATGGCAATTATCTTTAAAAATATATATATAGAACCGTTCCAGAGATACAGCATTTTAAAATATTTTCCAAAATTCACATCTTCAAAATGGTGTTTGCAGTGTTATCTTTGGAGGCCTGTATCTCGGGGCAGGAATTTTTATGGAGGGGGCAAAAAAAAAAAACCTGTTTCTTGTCCGAGACTATGAAGGTAACCCCCCCCCCCCCCCCCCCCGCGTCACCAGATGTGATACAGATGATTACGCTTTTGAGGTAAAACTAATAGTTGATTAAATTAAATTTTTATATTACAGAGAAAGTCTATACAAATCTTGTCACTGCTTAAAAAGTTATGTGTGCTTACCAAACCATCCAACGAACAGTACATATACAAATATGAGTGGATGACAAGAGCTGAACTTTGAGACCTGCAAACTAGCAGTGATTACCGCAGTTAAAGCACTTGCAAGTGTGGATCCCTCCATGTAAAATGAGCTATAGCTGTTGTGGTCTTCAGTCCAGAGCTAGTTTGATGCAGCTCTCCATGCTACTCTATCTTCTGCAAGCTGCTTCATCTCCCAGTACCTACTGCAACCTACATCCTTCTGAATCTGTTTAGTGTATTCATCTCTTGATCTCCCTCTACGATTTTTACCCTCCACACTGCCCTCCAATACTAAATTGGTGATCCATTGATGCCTCACAATATGCCCTACCAACCGATCCCTTCTTCTAGTCAAGTTGTGCCACAAAATTCTCTCCAATTCTATTCAATACCTCCTCATTAGTTATGTGATCTACCAGTCTAATATTCAGCATTCTTCTGTAGCTCCACATTTTGAAAGCTTCTATTCCCTTCTTGTCTGAACTATTGATCGTCCACATTTCACTTCCATACATGGCTACATTCCATACAAATACTTTCGGAAACGACTTCCTGGCACTTAAATCTATACTCGATGTTAACAAATTTCTCTTCTTCAGAAATGCTTTCCTTGCCATTGCCAGTCTACATTTTATATCCTCTCTAATAAGACCATCATCAGTTATTTTGCTCTCCAAATAGCAAAACTCATTTACTACTTTAAGCGTCTCATTTCTTAATCTAATTCCCTCAGCTTCACCCAATTTAATTCGATAACATTCCATTAGCCTCGTTTTGCTTTTTTTTATGTTCATCTTATATCCTCCCTTCAAGACACTATCCATTCCGTTCAACTGCTCTTCCAAGTCCTTTTCTGTCTCTGACAGAATTACACCGTCATCGGTGAACCTCAAAGTTTTTATTTCTTCTCCATGGATTTTAATACCAAATCCGAATTTTTCTTTTGTTTCCTTTACTGCTTGCTCAAGATACAGATTGAATAACATCGGGGATAGGCTATAACCCTGCCTCACTCCCTTCCCAACCACTGCTTCCCTTTCATGCCCCTCGACTCTCATAACTGCCATCTGCTTTCTGTACAAATTGTAAATAGCATTTCGTTCCCTGTATTTTATCCCTGCCACCTCCAGAATTTGAAAGAGAGTATTCCAGTCAATATTGCCAAAAGCTTTATCTAAGTCTACAAATGCTAGAAACATAGGTTTACCTTTCCTTAATCTATTTTCTAAGATAAGTCATAGGGTCAGTATTGTCTCACATGTTCCAACATTTCTACAGAATCCAAACTGATCTTCCCCAAGGTCGTCTGTAAAGAATTTGCGTTAGTATTTTGTAGCTGTGACTTATTAAACTGATAGTTCGGTAATTTTCACATCTGTCACTTGTTTTCTTTGGAACTGGAATTATTATATTCTTCTTGAAGTCCGAGGGTATTTCACCTGTCTCATACGTCTTGCTCCCTAGATGGTAGTTTTGTTAGGCCTGGTTCTCCCAAGGCTGTCAGTAGTTTTAATGGAATGTTGTCTACTCCCAGAGCCTTGTCTCAACTTAGATCTTTTAGTGCTCTGTCAAACTCTTCACACAGTATCATATCTCCTATTTCACCTTCATCCACATCCTCATCCATTTCCATATTGTCCTCAAGAACATCACTCTTGTACAGACGCTCTATATACTCCTTCCACCTTTCTGCTTTCCCATCTTTGCTTAGAAGTGGCTTTCCATCTGGGCTCTTGATATTCAGGCAAGTGGTTCTCTTTTCTCCAAAAGTCTTTAATTTGCCTGTAGGCAGTATCTATCTTACCCCTAGCAATATGTGCCTCTACATCCTTACATTTGTCCTCTAACCATCCCTGCTTAGCCATTTTGCACTTCCTGTCGATCTCAGTTTTGAGACGTTTGTAATCCTTTTTGCCTGCTTCATTTACTGCATTTTTGTATTTTCTCTTTTCATCAAGTAAATGCAATATCTCTTCTGTTACCCAAGGATTTCTATTAGTCCTCGTCTTTTTACCTACTTGATACTCTGCTGCCTTCACTACTTCATCCCTCAAAGCTACCCATTCTTCTTCTACAGTACTTCTTTCCCCCATTCCTGTCAATTGTTCCCAAATGCTCTCCCTTAAACTCTCTAAAACATCTGGTTCTTTCAGTTTATCCAGGTCCCATCTCCTCAAATTCCCACCTTTCTGCAGTTTTAATCTACAGATCATGACCAACAGATTGTGGTCAGAGTCCACATCTGCCCCTGGATACGTCTTACAATTTAAAACCTGGTTCCTGAATCTCTGACTTACCATTATATAATCTATCTGATATCTTCCAGTATCTCCAGGATTCTTCCATGTATACAACCTTCTTTCATGATTCTTGAACCAAGTGTTAGCTATGATTAAGTTATGCTCTGTGCAAAATTCTACCCGACGGCTTCCTCTTTCATTTCTTACCCCCAATCCACATTTACCTACTATGTTTCCTTCTCTCCCTTTTCCTACTCTTGAAAACCAGTCACCCATGACTACTAAATTTTCATCTCCCTTCACTAACTGAATAATTTATTTTATCTCATCATACATTTCATCAATTTCTTCATCATCTGCAGAGCTAGTTGGCATATAAAATTGTACTACTGAGGTAGGCATGGGCTTTGTGTCTATCTTGGCCACAATAATACGTTCACTATGCTGTTTGTAGTAGCTTACCCACATTCCTACTTTTTTTTATTCATTATTAAACCTACTCCTGCATTACCCCTATTTGATTTTGTTTTTATAGCCCTGTATTCACCTGACCAAAAGTCTTGTTCCTCCTGCCACCGAACTTCACTAATTCCTACTATATCTAACTTTAGCCTATCCATTTCCCTTTTTAAATTTCCTACCCTACCTGCCCGATTAAGGCACCTGACATTCCACGCTCCGATCCGCAGAACGCCAGGTTTCTTTCTCCTGATAACAATGGTCTCCTAAGTAGTCCCCGTCCGGAGATCCGAATGGGGGACTATTTTACCTCCGGAATATTTTACCCAAGAGGACGTGATCATCATTTAACCATACAGCAAAGCTGCATGCCCTCGGGAAAAATTACGTCTGTAGTTTCCCCTTTCTTTCAGCCGTTCGCAGTACCAGCACAGCAAGCCCATTTTGGTTAGTGTTACACGGCCAGATCAGTCAATCATCCAGACTGTTGCCCCTGCAACTACTGACAAGGCTACGGCCACTCTTCAGGAACCACACGTTTGTCTGGCATCTCAACAGATACCCCTCCGTTGTGGTTGCACCTACAGATGGCTATCTGTATAGCTGGGGCACGCAAGCCTCCCCACCAATGGCAAGGTCCATGGTTCATTGGGAAGAGGAGGGGGGGGGGGGAAGGGGGGGGTGGGAAATGAGCTGTAACAACTCATATTCAAAAAATTGTGAGCCACTTTGATATCATTTCTTATAATGGACTAGCTGTGATGGATATAGTGTTGGCAGGTGTTTGTTTGTTTATATTTTTCAGTTTCGTGTTACACTTATATCACTGAACACACTTTTTGTGCGTGAGGTACGCTCCTTGTAAAATGGTACATGCCCCCCCCCCCCCCCCAAAAAAAAAAATAAAAAAAATAAAAAATAACATACCAAGCAAGGAAGCTACGGAAGAGTTAATGCACTGTACTTCAGTTTGGGAGCACTGGGGTCCGTACTCTGTCTGGCTATCCTGACTTGAGTTTTCCATAAATGCAGTGACAGTTGAAATGATAAGGCCATGGCCAACTTTCTGCACTATACTCGCCTAATGCTATCCTAGTCTGTATTTGTTTCATACATGTGTATATTATTTCTGTAATGCATGTGACAAGTTCTATACTATTGTGCCAAGTGGTCAAAGGATGAATACAAAAATAAATAAATGTAGGTACGTAAACTATACCCAACATTCACAACAAGATAATTTTCATCAAGCTGAAGCAAAAACATTGTATAAATTTTTTTTTTTTTTTTTAGTAAGCAAGTCTGGAATACAGACAAGGCAGTGAATACCTTCACAATTATTAAAAGATAAAACAACTGTACACTATTCAGAAGAAACTAATAAAACGTCTCTAAACAATCTAGATGGCTGTGTGGTGATCTGCTCTTTCTATGTTCGAATTACCACATTCTGGTTACCAAAGAAAGGACGACAGCATTTATGCCTATTAAGTAACTCAATGTATGATCGACCAGGATGAAATGGCAACCTTATATTTCAATGTATCTGTTTCCTGTACTAATTTGCAAATCGTGTAATTACAGTACTCACATGGGTTTCGCCATCAAAATTTATATGGGAAGCACAAGAACACACAGGCCCACTATGGCAGCACGTACTGTAGTCTTCCTGACCAAGAATTTCGGATATCACTGTGAGCAAGAACAGCCAGATGATTGCAGCTTTCTTCATTTTTCCTTGTTTGACAGGGGTGTCACTTCACTGCTTCAAGTACACAGCTTCATTTCTAGCAAATACGACAGCGCATGGCATGTTGCAGAAAGCAAACTTTCCCTAAACATACATAAGTCACTTTCATGTAAATAACTTTAACTGTTCTAATGTTTATAAACGACTAGCATCGAACACTCAATACGACGTTCGCTTCCACAATGCGATTTGCCAATGACAGCGACATAAACAATCTCTCATCGTGTAATGTTGCCAACGTTTGAAATAAAATTTGTATTTTGCGTTTCACAGTAGCAGTGACACTGTTAGAAATAAACTGTGGCCACTAGTAAGGAAAATATTAATGTTTTGACATATACATGGAAAGATATTAAGTCAGAAGGATTTAGGACTGGCACGATTCTACTACTGCTATATTACGAGCAATGAAACTTGGTTAGGCTGAAATCGATCGAATGGCGCGAACGTATAAAAGGACTACGCTACAAGTCAGTCTGTTAACACAACTTTAATTTGACATTAACATTCTTTGGCATCAGCAACTGACAACATATTATCACCTTTCAACTCAACCTAGATCTTCGGCTACGCTACAAATCAGTCTGTCACCAAACGACCTCTTTCAGCCGAACACCAGTTCTACTGTATTGGTACTCATTTTGGCGACTCATCTTTACTTATTTAGTTATCAGATTCTGTGCGTCCATGCGGAAAAACTATTTGGAACGGAAGGAGGCAGTAGGACCTACATTGTTACAGAATGGCGATTCAAAACTTTATAAACAAAGGATTAATGAAACACGAAGAAACAGAGCGTATACGAATAAACGAAGTGTTCTCAACTACCGAAAGGAACTTCTGCACGGAATAGAAGAGTGTGCCTTAAGGAAACCTTTCAACTTGGATTCGAATATTTCCGGTTTATCATTAAATTTTTCCAGTTCTCCTGGTAGCCTATTGGAAACGCAAACTTCGGAATAATGCACACATTTCAGTATAATGCTTAAGAAAGTGTTAATAATAACGGACGCCACAATGAAACGTATTGTTTGATAAACCTGGAAGTTCACGTTACGTTAGGAATTAGAAAATGGGAATAGTGCAATCTGGGTAATAAATCTTTACCGTTGAGTGGCCCTGGTATCGATGCTCAGTCAAGAGGGCGTTGTGGGCCAGTGAACAATGCACTGTTGCCGTGAAGCCCGTTTACAAAAACAATATCTACGTGGCCTCGCAGCATGTTATTTCGTGTTCATTAGAAACTCGTACGTCATTCCCCAGTCATGTCGGCACATGCTATCAAAGTATGTGTACAGAACTCTGAGGAAACGGGTAATACGGTGCGAAAGACATGTCGAAGAGAAAAACTCATGTGCGCGCCAGAGAATGACGCAGGAGTGGAAGAAGTGTTCAGTCGAAGTCCCAGGAGTATTGCATGTAAGCATGCACTGCAAATTGTCGTACTGGATCGCAGTGTACGGCGAACATTGCACAACTAACTGCTACACCACCCACACAAAATTCAGACAATACAAAAAATAAATGCAGACGACCTCCCCGTGAGACCATGCACTTTTCGGGAGTTGTTGGAACTCATGAACGATAACATAGGCCTGGGCAAAAATCTGGCCATGAGTGGTGAGGACAATTTGTGTGTGTCTAGTTATGTTAACAAGCAGAACTTTATATGTTGGTCACATGAAAATCCTGAAATGTTTCAAGAAATGCCACTTCACAGTCAGAAAGTGGCTGTGTGGTGTGGCATATCGTTATTTGGAACCTCTGATTGTAATACATAATATTAGTGTCACATGTCGAAACGTTTTGTAGAGCGAAAGCTTGCTGATCTTCCCGTAACTGCGAACACATTCTTCCAACAAGAAGGGGCCAGGTGTTACACCTGACAGCATTCCATTAACATATTAAAGAACGCTTTCCTGGCCTTTCATCTCCAAGACAGGGGACATTTCATGGCCTCCAAGGTTCCTCATCTTTCAGCATGTGATTTCTTCCTTTGAGCTCATTTGAAATCTCAGATCTTCCGGTCTGTCCCACCACATACCACCCAGAAGGATCAAATTTAGTAGTAATTTAGTCGAATTCAAATGCTAGTCCTGCAAGATGTGATGTCTAACTTTCGTAAAGGACTTGAAATGAGTTTGAAGGAAAATAGTGACCCAAGTGATGTAGTGCAGCAGCAGCAGTACTACTAGTAGTAGTAGTAGTTTTATTTACCTGTAGATCACTTTGACAAGAATATTGGACATATCTTGGTACTACAAATTAAGAACAACAAAAACAATGGATCCAGAATAAGATTTTCACTCTGTAGCGGACTGTGCGCTGATATGAAACTTCCTGGCAGATTAAAACTGTGTGCCCGACCGAGAGCACTTGGTAGAGCACTGGCCCGCGAAAGGCAATGGTCCCGAGTTCGAGTCTCGGTCGGGCACACAGTTTTAATCTGCCAGGAAGTTTCAAAAATAATGGAGTTTATGTGTACTGGTACTTTCATACTCAGATGTCTTCTTTGACAGGGTTGGTGTAGGTAGTTGGATGCAGACCCATTGTAGGAATCATAACAGCATTTGCCTGAGGAAATGTAGGAACACCTAAGCCAGGATGGCCAGATGAAGACTGAAGTTTCCACTCTCCAGAATACAAGACAAGTCTGTTTCAAACAATGCTAATTCATTTGGTTTAGCCTATCCCTAATGTACAGTAGTGTTTTGTGAAGAAGTTATTTAATAACATAAAAGGCGAGTGATGCACTTTTATTAATTTCTCACACTCAGACACTACACACTGCACACGGTAACACATATTGTTTCATAATGTAGCACTACACACACTATCACCTGATGTCAGGATCATAGCGACAATGTTTGGTTTTCATTTTGTCCTGCAGCTGCCCGTTTTGTACCCTGAAAAGCTGAGTCAGCATCCGTCTGTAATGACTGATCCCAGAAAGAGAATAATGGGTTATTATCATACAACAAATAGCTTTGGGAGTAAGTTTTTCCAGGAAAATACAAAAAGAAGGAAAAACACGGTGTGAAACTGCGACAGATATATGGAATGATAGATATTTCGCTATTGTTATTGTAATTTATTTGTGTTACATTTTATATCAAACCCATACCTTCGTTATCTAAGTAATCCTTCATGAAATAAAATATACATTTTAACTTCCTTTTCAAACAGTTCGTTTTAGAAATCTCTTTAATCTACCTGGTCAATTTATTGCGTAGTTTTGTTCCTAGGCAGAAAGGGATGTTTTGGGTTTTATGTTTATTGTCTCTTGGTAAATGTAAATTCCATCTAGATCTTGTTCCATGGTCATGGTCAGAGGTGTTTGTGCATTAATTATAATCAATGTTATTTTTGTTGTAACAACTGAGTGGTAAATGTACCCACATAGTCTAGTTAAAGTCCAAGTGTTCTGAACAGATCTACATAATGAGCGCTACTACTATCTTTGATTATTGTTGCCGGCCGGTGTGGCCGTGCGGTTCTATGCGCTTCAGTCTGGAACCGCGTGACCGCTACGGTCGCAGGTTCGAATCCTGCCTCGGGTGATGTGTGTGATGTCCTTAGGTTAGTTAGGTTTAAGTAGTTCTAAGTTCTAGGGGACTGATGACCACAGATGTTAAGTCCCATAGTGCTCAGAGCCATTTGAACCAATTTGCTTATTGTTTTCATGGCACTTTTCTGTGGCTTGAAAACTGTACTTCTGTTTTGTGCATTTATGCTCCAGAAAAGAATTTTGTAACTAGGAACTAAGTGTAAGTATGACTAGTGTTTAGCTAAAAGACAGCGGCTGTTTTTATACACTGATGAGAAGACCCTAAGGACTACTGATGAGATTCTGTTTGCAAGGAACTTTCCTCACAACATTCACTATGTGATCGTTCCAGTTCACGTCAATAGTAGTTAAATCACTAAGTATTCACTTGAATCGAACGCCTTCAGATTTGTGTGATTTATCGTGTTACCTTGGAGAAATTCTTTTAGTACTCATGTGGATGACTTCACACATTTCATTATTTAGAGTCAACTGCCACTTTTCGCCCCATGAAGATATCTTTTCTAAATCGTATTGCAACTGGTTTAGATCATCTGTTACCTTTACAAGACGATAAATGACAGCATCATCTACAAACAATTCAACGGAGCTGCTCAGATTGTCTCCAAAAACCCTTATGTACATCAAGAAAAGCAGCGGCTCTATAACACATCCTTGGGGTATGCCAGAAGCTGTTGTGACTCCCACTCTCTCCACACCATTCCCCTCCCCCCCCCCCCTAGAAACCTACAGGAATTGATCAAGGTCACCCAGAGGGAAACCACCACCCCCTAACGGGCATTAGGGCTGATACTCGTGGGAACCCCTTCCCTCAGCCCCTCAGCCAATGTGAGCACAATACAATAGTGGAAACAAAATAGACCAATAGTAATCCAGCTCTCCCTTCCCCTCTCTTTATTATATTATGAACTCAGCAGCCTGAATCTCCATCCTGAGCCTCCCCTCCTCCTCCCCCCTCATTCAAGGTCTAAGCTTCATAGTGAAGGAATGCTGTAGTGCCAGTAGCATCAACAGGAACCAGCCAGTGCCCCAGGGCACAAGAGGAATAAGACTGTTAGACGTGAAAGTAACTATTTAATCCTACTACTACTACTGCTACTACTACTACTACTAATAATAATAATGTAATAATTATAGTTATTACTATTGTTAATAACAAATATAATTTCAAATATGTACTTACGAACTGTTATTTTGCCAGCAGGGCAACATTCCCCTGAACTGATGGTAGCGGAATTGTTGGATGAGGGTACCCACATTCTACTGGCCACACTGCCGCAGCAGGAGTCTGCAGATCGGCTTCCCAGGGGCGGTGGCAGGGTTCAAAATGGCTCTGAGCACTATGGGACTTAACATCTGAGGTCATCAGTCCCCTAGAACTCAGAACTACTTAAACCTAACTAACCTAAGGACGTCACACACACCCATGCCCGAGGCAGGAGTCGAACCTGCGACCGTAGCGGTCGCGCGGTTCCAGACTGTAGCGCCTAGAACCGCTCGGCCACCCCGGCCGGCGGCGATGGCAAGGGGGAGGGGGTTATAGCCCCCACCCTCAATGGAGTATCATATTACACTGTTGCACTGGATAAAATGACTTCAGAAATCAGCAAAAATATTACTTCAACAGATTTAATTTTTTTTTTTTTAATAATTCTTTAGCAATATAGGTTGCAATGTATTTCAAACATTTTAACAAAAGCATAAGAGCGGCAAATAGCTTACTATCTAAACCAATAAATATCATTTAACTTAAAATGGGCGTCTTGTTATTTATTAATATACACTGGATGTATATTAATGTACGAGTACCGTTTCCAATAATCAAGAAAGCTAAATATGCCGGGTATGCCTACCAACACTCATTTTGCTGACCCCAGACAAAAACTTGGAAATCGCCGGACATCTGGGTCAAATCGTATTATTTTACCGCACACACACATTCTGTAGACACGTTTTTACCCTGAACTCCAAAACAGTTACCAAAAACTACTTTAAACAACACCAAATTTCACCAATTTGTCGGTTCAGGACCCCATCTCTCCTTTTGTTAAGCGATATTCCATTGCCCCGCTCCCCTCTGCTCCCTGCCCCCCTTGACCGACTTCTAGAATCGCCCCTGGAGCTTCCCGATTTATCAGACGTGGTATCTTTCCACTGTACTGCAGCAGCAATAGCTGGCACAGATTGCAGAACACCAGGCGAGTCCCCCATCAAGAGCACTACTGTTCGTAATCACATATAACGTTACTGCAAGCGGATCTAGATGAGCAAATGTGCATTTATCACCGGACAATGACTTTTAAATTGTTATTGAAGTTGAAAAAGCAGGACGCATTGGTAGCAGAGTTCAGTATTAACGGTACGAGTGGAAATATTGATGTAGTATAATGGGTTATGTGAAGAATAAGATGACAGGAGAGTATGATCAGTCCCATACACCAATTGACATTCAAAAGTCTCAATAGTTGACATGTACGACGAGGCCATGTTAGAATTAGGTTCGTGGGATACAAGCATATACTTGAAATATCCAAATGTTGTGAAATTAGATGATATGTATTGTGCAATATCGATCGCTACAGGAAGTTTGTATCATTGGCAGTTGCGTGTAAGAGCTGCATACTATCTATGGGTTTGTACACAATGTGAGCAAAAATAGTGTCACTGGCTGGTTCAAATGGCTCTGAGCACTATGGGACTTAATATCTGAGGTCATCAGTCCCCTAGAACTTACCTTAGGACAGCACACACATCCATGCCCGAGGCAGGATTCGAACCTGCGACCGTATCGGTCGCGCGGTTCCAGACTGAAGCGCCTAGAACCGCTCGGCCACACCGCCCGGCAATAGTGTTACTAGGAATAAGTGGAACCGTGTATAAATGCCTGTATACCCCCTGTGCCAGAGGGTATAACTGTAGAACGTGTAAAGACTGTAAAGGGTGAGTTTACAGACAGAACTCCTGTGTGGGAGATGCAGCCTATCAGCTTGAATGCCGTACGGGCTGAATTTAAAGCCCATAGATAGCACTATTTTCAAAATTTTGCGCTGCTACCATGTATTGTACCTAAAAACTAATAAAGAACTGTGTGTTTTTGTTAAATATTTGTTTCAGTCATGGAGCCTTACACATGTTCCATCCATCAGTCTATTAAAATGAATATATAGCTTCTTACCAGGAGTCAGAGCACTCAGCCAATCGCAGTAGCGCATGTGTCCGAATTATTTAGTGTTGCTATTGAAGTACCCCTCCCCGCATTTTCATCTTTTATAACTGGGACACCTGAGTGAGCTGCACAGGGAGAGAAGGCACCTGTGCCTATTTGTTAATAAAAAAATACGTTAAGTCATATAATTCGAAATCTATTGGCTAATAACAATTTAATATTTCGTCATTGGAGATACAAGCAGAGACTACACCCAAGCTGATACGTTAGAACATCAACCCACCCCAATTTTACATATTTTTCTCCCATTTTCGTATTTTCTCCGTTTTTTCCACAATTTACGTATTTTTCTGCATTTTTCCAAAATTTCTCTTGACCTATCAGAAATGAGATCCCCCTCCCCTTCCCCCTCGCCGCACACAAATGAGACTGACCAATAGCCGCAGCGCTGCAAAGTTAAATTGTTCCTACATACAAAGTCACAGCATCTCTCCCGCTTTATGGCAAAAAAAGATGCTGTCTGAGAGAAGAGCAGAATTTGCACATTGTCTGCTGATAAACCGCGACTCCAAAGATAACAATTAACCTACCACCATGTGGTTTCCAATTGCGACCATTACATACATACAATGACTGCTGAAAAAAATGGGCTGCACATACCTGATAATAGTACAATTACTTCCATATTTATGATGAGATGTTGCATGCGTCTGCCAGGCCAGTGGCCGTCTCGCCGACACCGCCAATGCAAAGTCTGCAGCAGTCCTGGTAATAGTGACCAACTGCAGCTGTCCATCACCTCTCTGTATGTGCGGTTGCCAGTCCTGGGGAGCAGTTGTCTCATTGGCTCTCTAAGTAACCACGAGAAAAAACAGCTTACGAAATCGATAAAGGGGGGGGTGGGGGGGGGGGGGGGGGGGCGATCCCCAACCTTTATAAGTCATTAGCAGCAATAGTTCAGAATTTCTTCCAGTGGCTCACAACGCGAGCAAAAGTTTTCACTAGAGAACCTGTGCCGCCTCTTTAAGAGGGCCACCAGATGAAAGAATCCATGCCTCTCGAAAGGCAGTATGAATATGACATTAACAAATGTTCTAAAATGATACATAAGAGAAATTAGAGGTCAATAGACATGTCCCTCTCTATCACCATTATTGTGAGATGCACAAGGTACCATACTGAGTATGTTTGTTTTTGGAAGGGAGACATCATTTTCCTGTGATCCTCTTGCAAACAATAAGTGACCTAGAGTTCCGATGAGCATTTAAAAAACACAATGAACCTGTGTCTAATATATGTTCAGAAATACACACATGTAAGCACCAGATTGCCAGTAAAATTGATTTCTACCGAAGTACTTCTCACGATAATTATAGCCCACATAATCCAACCTCATAACTGTCTCAGACTATCGATCAAAGCACGTAGTTTGATAACACTAGACGAAAATCCTGAACATATTATGTATGTGAAAAATAATTATGGATTCGAAGGCCAGTCATAGATGTTTATTCACAACACCATACTGACATTAGCACTGCTTGATGGAACCATAACACTTACGGAAAGGCTATGTTTCTGCCAGTTATAACTGTGAGCACATAACAAAGCATGCATTCCAGTGTTGGTGCCATTAGGAAGTGACAAGGGCAGACGAAATGATTTCAGTGATCCATATTAGATCAGCTACGAAATAACCTCTAGTATAGCTGTTTTTGTGGAATCGATTTCTGTGTTAAAACTGTAGGCATATGGCACACAGTTTAATAAACCGTTATTGGTACTGATTTTCTCTTTTTTTAAATATTGAGATATTGCGTTCTCCATTTACCAAATAAGCCATTAAAACTAGTCTTCCACAACATGTACACATCTAGCTTAAAATATAGCACTTACATATTCTAATTGAAAGAGTCATAACCAGAAAAGATGTCATGAGAACAGCATCTAAACCAATATTACTCCTCAAGCAGGGCGCGCGGGGTGGCCGCGTGGTCTTAGGCGCCTTGCCACGGTTCGAGCGGATCCCCCCCCCCCCCCCAGCCCCCACCCCCGTCGGAGGTTCGAGTCCTCCCTCGGGCATGGGTGTGTGTGTGTTGTCCTTAGCGTAAGTTAGTTAGATTAAGTAGCCTAGGGACCGATGACCTCAGCAGCAGCAGTTTGGTCCCATAGGAACTTAGCACAAGTTCCCAAAACATATTCCTCCAGCAGACAAACCACAGAACGATCTTAGAGCTGCACATACAAAGCCTATAACAGCTGACGGTGTAAGTCTGATTGACGCACATTGCCTCCTTTATGTATCAAAAGGATATAATCTGTTCCATAGCTCTGCCAGTCAGGCCATCTAGAGATGCATAGATGTTGTTTGCATTCTCGTACTTATGCTCACCATATTCTTTTATATTTTTAACACCATCAAAAAAAGAAACATCTGAGAAGGTACTGTATCCCACACTGTTCCGCTTACAGTGAATAGACAGTCATCCAGCCCAGGGAGGAGATATTCAACAGCAGAACTGTCAGCATCGCTGTTCGGTAGATCATTTAATTGATTTTTTAGGTTACATAATTAAAACTATAGACATACAGAGCATAGAATTATAACCAGTTATCTGACCTGATTATATGGAATGTATGCAGAGCACACAAGTCAACAGTATTTTATCCTCCAGAAATACTTAAGCAATCTAAAGATGCCACATCACTTTGCCTTAGTATTCGTAAAAGTGTAGGACAAATATGGAACTCATCCTATCACGCAGTATGAGCACCAACAGCAAATACTTTTTTTACTAATGATGATTATTTACTCTAGCAGCAAAAAAACATTGGGTAAAGATTATGATGGCTGTACCAGTCATGTGATCTTCTAGTCATACCTCCTAAACGTGATTTGAGTTGCAATTCAATTACACTCAGTCAAGATGACAGCACTTTCGGTTACATCCTCTAAGTGTGGATGTAATTATATTCTTTTTCTGTGTGTGTTTTAACGGAATACCCCAAATACCAAGGCACAGGGTGGATGTGACTTTTTTTTCTGTATGCATGACGTTACACAGAACACATATAATGGAGGAAATTCGCTTTAAAGACACCCTAGCCACTTTATAACAAAAAGTAATTGCTTCTTTGAGTAATAACGCATGACCGTAAAATGTTACAAAGAGAATAGAGACAAGAGGTTGCAGGATGACAGATAGAAGTATCAGGCGACGCTGGTGATGCGGCTCAGACTAACCTACCACAACGGAGCTGATGATGAGATATGAAGTGGGCTCTGCACTGACTGTAAACTAGACCAATGTGTGTTTACCCTCCACTAAATCATTCAATGTTATAAGCAGTGCTTTTTTTCTAAAAAAAAGTTTGAGGGTACTCCGTCATTGGATATAACGCAGAAAAAATTACTTATAACTGAAGCATGGGATACCACCCGTTTGATTTTAGCCATGATGCCATCAACATGTCGAACTACAAAAAGAAAAAAAAAAAGAAAAAAATATATCGGGCTCTTCAGTTGACTTAGCTCAAATGAAGTAGGCGGTACCGGGAAACACCCAAACATACAAAAGAATGTGGTATCGGACACTTTAGTTTACATCACCTCAAAGGAAGCACAGTTTGTTAGTTTTCTGCTCATCTCTCAGCACCAACTTAACTTACAAGTTGCAACGAGAAACAGTACACACTGTAAAACTTCGCACAACCGACAAGAACGGAACAGCAAGCGCAAACGAATAAAGAACAACAAAACAAAGATGGCAATGAATCGCGAAGGATCATGGTAGCGGGACCGTAGAGAGATCCATCGGTAGCTCGGCGTTTGAGCGTACGGATACCCGTGTAGCACTACCATCGCCCACTATTAGCGGGCGAGGGCACTACACGCTTGTCGAACTGGCTGCCAGCGATTCAATTGCCTAGAACGGTTGCCGCAGCTTCGAGATGCTTGAAACAGTCAATGACATCGCTTTTCCCACCAAAAACTGCACTGGTATTGTTCGTATTGCAATTACCAACAGGAGAAAATTAAATAAAAAAAATTACGTCCGTGAAATAAATCTTTGGCACTCTTCCAAGTTCTCAACATCGTAAAAAAGTTACTTTGTCGACGAAAACGTTTAGGGGTACGCATCCCCCAGCGTTCCCCCAGAAAAACAGCACTGGTTATAAATGTCGAAAATAGCAAATTTCCGGCAACTGATACCACCAGCAGTGGTATTAGAAACTAATCTGAGTCATGTATATAAAAATTACGCTGTTGATGTTCTCCACGGAGGCCATATTTATCTTCTATCAGCAACTTCAAGTGATATCATCTACAGTAACGTCCGTATACAACCGATTTGTGAAAGGTGGCAAGTCTGGTCGTGTGCCCTTTATTTTTTTCATTTATAATTGTAACTGGAATGTTAAGGGAGGTTTCGAGGTGTCAAGATTCAGAATTACAGAGACTGGATGTACTACTTTAGAGTTCATGATTCATTTTTCTTCACTACTGTGGTGATGGCTAGATTATTTTCATAATTGCGTGATGTTCGGGAAATGCAGAGCATGGTGGATTTGCGAGTGGGACCGGATGGGCAGAAGACTGCAGCTACAAAACATACGATGCTTTGTGGAGATCTTGGTGTGGCCTACAAGCGGCTCCGTGTGACTGGAGAACGACGGCGAGGTGGTAAGGAGTTCCGCAGGGCATTGTGCATTTTTATAGCAAGCGACAGGTTGAAGGCCGAAATTCTGATCTTCGCAGTTTTCTACCCTCGGATGAGAGCCACGTTCGGATGTTTTTTTTTTTTTAACGCCTTTGTAGATGGGCATTCGCCGCTTTCATCTAGTAGATAGTGTCGGAAATTCCATCCGGCTTTTCGCGGATGTTGCTGTAGTATACAGAGAAGTTGCAGCATTAGAAAATTGCAGCGAAATGCAGCAAGATCTGCAGCGGATAGGCACTTGGTGCAGGGAGTGGCAATTGACCATTAACATAGACAAATGTAATGTATTGCGAATACATAGAAAGAAGGATCCTTTATTGTATGATTATATGATAGTGGAACAAAGACTGGTAGCAGTTACTTCTGTAAAATATCTGGGAGTATGCGTACGGACGATTCGAAGCGGAATGATCATATAAAATTAATTGTTGGTAAGGTGGGTGCCAGGTTGAGATTCATTGGGAGAGTCCTTAGAAAATGTAGTCCATCAACAAAGGAGGTGGCTTACAAAACATTCGTTCGGCCTATACTTGAGTATTGCTCATCAGTGTGGGATCCGTACCAGGTCGGGTTGACAGAGGAGATGGAGAAGATCCAAAGAAGAGCGGCGCGTTTCGTCACAGGGTTATTTGGTAAGCGTGATAGCGTTACGGAAATGTTTAGCAAACTCAAGTGGCAGACTCTGCAAGAGAGGCGCTCTGCATCGCGATGTAGCTTGCTGTCCAGGTTTCGAGAGGGTGCGTTTCTGGATGAGGTATAGAATATATTGCTTCCCCCTACTTATACCTCCCGAGGAGATCACGAATGTAAAATTAGAGAGATTCGAGCGCGCATGGAGGCTTTCCGGCAGTCGTTCTTCCCGCGAACCATACGCGAGTGGAACAGGAAAGGGAGGTAATGACAGTGGCACGTAAAGTGCCCTCCGCCACACACCGTTGGGTGGCTTGCGGAGAATAAATGTAGATGTAGACACAAAGAACACGGTGGGCTGAAATAATGGGCCTAGACTCGTAATTCTATTGTTACAAATTCTCAGCACCTCTGTAGCTAGGCTAGGGGAAAACGCAAGACGACACTTTTGGCAGAAGAATCAGTGACGTCAAAGGGATGTTAGTGAAATTCCTATTTCTTAGAAGTGGGGAGGATTCTGAATGTCCATTGATTTTGTTTGGAGACACGTTGTTATGGCGGTATTTTCGATGATAAGGGAGGTCCAAACGATTGGAACTGAGGTCTCCACACATTTTTTTCGAATGGTGGACTGATCTTCATTGGCGGCAACCTGTAAGAACCCGAGCATGAGCGCGATGAAGCTACCTTCGGCCTCCGGGCTTCGCGGAGAGAGATTGACCTTGCCTCTGTGGGATTAAGTTAGACGTTGAGGACTGTATTTACCGCTGTGTGTTGTTTGACACAATCCGCATTTTGAAGATCGTTTTGACACGAGGTTCGGAGTCGGCTCCTGCACAGACGCCCAGTGTGACACCACCATCGTATTCTGCGTCCGCCCCCGTTAGTTGAGTGGTCAGCGCGGCGGAATGCCACGCCAAGCGGCCTGGGCTCGATTTCCGGCTGGGGCAGGAGATTCTCTTCGCTCAGGGACTGGGTGTTGTGTTGTCCTCATCTTCATCCCCACCTCCGACGCGCAAGTCGCTCAATGTGGCGTCGAATGCAATAAGTACTTGCCCTCGGAGGCTGAACTTCCCCGAAGGGAACGATCTATCGATACGTAATCAGCATGGTTTCAGAAAACATCGTTGTTGTGCAAAGCAGCTAGCTCTTTATTCGCACGAAGTAATGGCGGCTATCGACAGGGGATCTCAAGTTGATTCCGTATTTATAGATTTCCGGACAGCTTTTGACACCGTTCCTCACAAGCGACTTCTAATCAAGCTGCGGGCCTGTGGGGCATCGTCTCAGTTGTGCGACTGTATTCGTGATTTCCTGTCAGGAAGGTCGCATTTCGTAGTAATAGACGGCAAATCATCGAGTAAAACTGAAGTGATATCAGGTGTTCCCCAGGGAGACATCCTGGGACCTCTGCTGTTCCTGATCTATATAAATTACCTGGGTGACTCTCTGAGCAGTTCTCTTAGGTTGTTCGCAGATGATGCTGTAATTTACCGTCTAGTAAGGTCATCCGAAGACCAGTATCAGTTGCAAAGCGATTTAGAAAAGATTGCTGTATGGTGTGGCAGATGGCAGTTGATGCTAAATAACGAAAAGTGTGAGGTGATCCACATGAGTTCCAAAAGAAATCCGTTAGAATTCGATTACTCGATAAACAGTACAATTCTCAAGGCTGTCAATTCAACTAAGTACCTGGGTGTTAAAATTACGAACAACTTCAGTTGGAAAGACCACATAGATAATATTGTGGGGAAGGCGAGCCAAAGGTTGCGTTTCATTGGCAGGACACTTAGAAGATGCAACAAGTCCACTAAAGAGACAGCTTACACTACACTCGTTCGTCCTCTGTTAGAATATTGCTGCGCGATGTGGGATCCTTACCAGGTGGGACTGACGGAGGACATCGAAAGGGTGCAAAAAAGGGCAGCTCGTTTTGTATTATCACGTAATAGGGGAGAGAGTGTGGCAGATATGATACGCGAGTTGGGATGGAAGTCATTAAAGCAAAGACGTTTTTCGTCGCGACGAGATCTATTTACGAAATTCCAGTCACCAACTTTCTCTTCCGAATGCGAAAATATTTTGTTGAGCCCAACATACATAGGTAGGAACGATCATCAAAATAAAATAAGAGAAATCAAAGCTCGAACAGAAAGGTTTAGGTGTTCGTTTTTCCCACGCGCTGTTCGGGAGTGGAATGGTAGGGAGATAGTATGATTGTGGTTCGATGAACCCTCTGCCAAGCACTTAAATGTGAATTGCAGAGTAATCATGTAGATATAGATGTAGAATGCTGTACGCTCATTTCCATCGTTCTGCAGCACAACCAGCAGCACGTCAGCGGCGCCATTTCAGCACACAGTGAGCACAATTCGCAGCAGTGGCGTGTAGGGAAATTCTTGAGTCATCCAGTAGGTTTTGTGTCATAGGTAAGTTTCTCTCTATCTGTTGAATGAATGTGGATTGTCGATAATTCGGCAGATGTCAGATCATTTCGTGCAGTTGATCTGAAGTTAAAAGGGTTTGGAGTGAGTCAGGACTCCTTTGCAAGGGCCTAATTATTCAGCAGTGGGATAACTCTGCGAATCAGTGAACACACAGTCACTTTGATTTGAACATTAATGTCAGTGAACAACCTCATCGTGCTGCTGATCCTTTTTGATAGGTAATTAATGTGTCCTGAGAAACGTAATAATCCTACTACGCTTCCTTGGAGAACAGCATATTTTGCTTTCGTTTGAGTACAATATTCGCCGTCCATTCCTCTAGGTTCAGTCATCGAACCAGTCACATATTTGTGATTGGTACCATCTTGTTTAATAGCCGACGCTGGGGTACGGTTCTGATTGTTTTTCGGAGGGGAGGGGTTATCTACAGCTGGTCAGAAAACCAGTCTGCAGTTGCAAGAGTCGAAGTATATGAGAGAAGGCGGTAACTGCGTAAGAAATAAGACAGGGCTGTAGAGTATCTAACATGTTATTCAGTGTGTGCATGGAGCAAGCAGTGAACGAAACGAAAGAAAAAAATGTAAAGTAAATTTAAGTTCACGTAAAAGCAATAAAAACTTTGATGTTTGCCGATGACGTTGTAATTCTGCCAAAATCGGCCAAGGCTTCAGAAGGTGAGTTTAACGGAATGGATAGGATCTTGAAATGAGGTTATAAGATGAAGACTAACAAAAGGAAAACAAGAGTAATGGAGTGTAGTAAAATTAAGTCAAATGATACTTAGGGAATTAGATTAGGAAATGAGACACTAAAAGTTGTAGAAGAGATGACTTTCTGTTTGGGTATCAAGGTAACTGAAGATGGCCACAGTACGATGAACATGGAGTGCAGACTTGTAATAGCAAGAAAAGCGGTTCTGGAAAAGACAAAGTCGTTAACATCATACGTAAATTTTAGTCTTCTGAAGTCTTTTCTGAAAGTATTTGTCTGGAGTTATGTCCTTGTAACGGAACGAGATGTGGACCAGTTCAGACAAGAAGAAAATAGAAGCAACTGAAACGCGGTCTTATCGAAGAGTGTTGAAAAATAGATGGGTGGATGGAGCAATTAATGAGAAGATGCCGAATCGAATTAGGAAAAAAGAAATCTGGGGCAGCACTTGAGTAAAAGTAGGGATTGCGTGATAGGACACAGCCTAAGCCACAAAGAAAGTTGAGAGGCTCCCACATGCCTTGCTCATACTGTGGCATCGAGCAGTCAGGCCTGCAAGATTAGTGGTCTGCCAAGCGAGTGGATTTGTTCTTATTTATCGCAAAACATCAGTGACTGATTATGAGCTCTAGTACTCACAATTAAGCTAGAAATTATTCTCATGTTTGAATATTACGCAACGGAAACAGATAACGCACATCTGACTATTAGTAATTTACACAACTCTGACTGTTCACTACGCACTGGCAATACCACATTTTCTTTCTTACACAACGGCTTTGATCAACACGTGGCCATCGCACTGAATGTGAATGGCGCACACATTATAAATTCTGGATATCATGACTACACACTATTCGAAGAACAAGGCCACCAATGTTTTCCTTTTCACTATCTTTTTTTTTATTCCGATAAATTCTATTATTCTATATTACATTTTTATACAATAATTACACATGAGAAACTCCGCCCAGTGGGCATGGCTTTACATTGGTGATTCTCTATCTTATGGTCTCGTAATTATCTAACGCTACAGTGCACTTTCTGGATAGTATGGTGGATCTTTTGCTATATCTCACACTTCGACTCTCACACCCATCATCACGAAAATTTACTCCAGACCGAGCGGTACAAAAAGGAACATGCATAACCCACTGCCTCTGAACCTATCTTGCTACCTTCCCATGCAAACCACACATACTTAAATTACATGAAATACATCACACTGGCAACATACAATACATCACAAAGAATAGTCACAACGTTAGAATCACTTCACTTTCAGCTTTCCCACTTCAATTAGTATTCATCCCAGTTTCACACGACACTACCCCACTTCGTAACTTTTCTTTCCTACTACGAACTCTGGAGGATATATGCACGTCTTCCTGTGCAATGCAAGCCAAATGGGGCTGCTGGATAGACGGCTGACTCACCTTGCTTCTCTCTCAGAGTATTAGAGTTTCAATCCAGCGTCACACGGAAACATAACACGCAGAGTAATATTAAGAACATATTCGTCACACATACGAGTCCTCAACTGATACCATGGACGAGTACTTCTCTTTATCCTTTGTCTCATACACAGATTGAGACTCACACAGTACTCACCACGTGGAAGTACTCGTCTCTGATTTCAAGTCCTGCACACGCCATTTTTTAAATATTTCCAACTTATAGTACACACGCCAGTAATCCAGCTTAACTTTAGCACTCGGAAGTATTTCAACTTAGTACTAGCACTTGCAAGTATTCCAACTTAGTATTAGCACTCGCAAGTATTTCAACTTATTGTTACACGTGGTTTCACTGTGACCGTTGGTCACTTCTGAACATTACTACGATCCCTGCCTGTCATTTAATTCTCTCCCCAAAAGTTACTGAAATAGGGAAATAATTATTCCAAACTACTCTTAAGATTTTTACATGCATACCATTTTCTCCACTCTTTTGTCTTTACGGAGCACTCCTAAGACAGGTCTTACCAACACAAGATCCAGCGCCAGAGTGCTGAAACATGGCCGTTCTTCAGGTCAGCTCGCACCTTTACCGAAGTGGGGGAGCACCTTGCTACCGTATTGGTCAGCCACATTTCAGGCGCTCAAAGCTCAGGTAAATTTCATCTCTTTGGTTCCACCAAAGGTGACCAAAGGACCGTCTCAAAGATGATCATATATTGCACATTCACTATCTGCGGTTAGCAGACGACCATACATTCATTCATTTCACAGATCTTACCAAATTGGATGTAGGGATTTATTTTGTGGGAGTGCACATGTGATCAATTAAATAAATAAATTGTCATTCTTTCCTACACTGGTATCCGGCTTCGGTGTATTAAACGAAATTGAGTTATTATTACAAAAATATGTTGTTCTGACAAGCATAACGAAGAATGTTGTACCTATTTTCAATGTCGGGCGGTGCTGTACCCTTTCAAAGTTAGTTTTGTTATGGAGGGAAATGTTGCATGTAAAATTTGTAGAGGTAGACCAAAGTTTACTACATTAAGCAGGCCGGCCTGTGTGCCCGAGCGGTTCTAGGCGCTTCAGTCTGGAACCGCGCGACCGCTACGTCGCAGGTTCGAGTCCTGCCTCGGGCATGGATGTGTGTGATGTCCTTAGGTTAGTTAGGTTTAAGTAGTTCTAAGTTCTAGAGGACTGATGACCTCAGAAGTTAAGTCCCATAGTGCTCAGACTATTTGAACCATTTGAACATTAAGCAGGCCCAAGCGGCTGTAGACTGTAATACGCAGTGATGAAGAGGCCTGCACAAAACTGACTCGTGTGGATAGCTGCATCAAACCAGTCGTCAAAGTGAAAACTACAACAATACGAAGACCGTGTCTATCTGTTCAGCTGCATCTACTGTTACCCAGTTAGCGTGTGAAAATAAAGCAAGCTGTATTTTGCAAGAGTGACGTTTTCCTTAATCCCTGCTGAATCTTTGAGGAAAAAGTCTCTTCCTCCAGAAAAATCAATATGTTCGAGCTTTTTCTTACGAACTGTCAATGAGAGTACAGCCGTAATATATCAGGTGTAGAAGTATAAAACCGGAATTTCCCTACAGATGGTGCTAGCCCTCAGTGCTATATATAAATGGTGTTAGCACGTGACACCGCGTCTGCAGCGCCATCTGATTCCTGTAACGGCTGACGACGAACGTCAACACACAATAACCCAAGTTCCATACATCGGTATCTCTTTTAAACCCGTAAACATGTCGAGTTTTGTGCCTACGAACTACGATTTGCGAACAGTATTGGTTTTCTGTTACCGTTTGAAGAAAACTGCTGCAGAATCGTATCGAATGCTTGTCGAAGTTTTCGGCGAACATGCTCTTGGAAAACACAGTGTTTCGAGCAGTTCAAAAAATTCAGGAGTGGTGATTTTGACGTGAGAAACGACGAGCGCTGGGAACCATCGAAAAAGTTCGAAGGCAATGAATTGCAGGCCGTATTGGATGAAGATGATACTCAAACTCAACAGGAACTAGCGGAACAATTGAATGTGATGCAGAAAGCGCTTAAAAGCAATGGGAAAGGTGCAGAAAATGCAAAAATGGGTTCCGCATGAGCTGAATGGAAGACAGCAAGCAAATCGGAAGACCACTTGTGAAATCTGCTGGCCAGATACAAAAGAAAGTCGTTTCTCCATCGAAAAGTGACAGGTGATGAAAAATGGATGTATTTTGGAATTCTAAGCGCCGTAAATCATGGGTGAATCCAGGCAAACCATCTACGTCCACTGCAAGACCAAATCGCTGTGTTTGGTGGGATCAGGATGTCATCTATTATGAGCAGCTAAAACCTCGTGAAACCGGTAACACTGATCGATACCAATAGCAAATGATCTATTTAAATCGAGCTTTACGTGAAAAACGACGGAATATGGAAAAGGCAAAACAAAGTCATATTGCTCCATGACAACGCCCCAGGGAAACGACCAAGGCGTTCATTTGGGAAATACTAGGGCATGCGGATTATTTTCCAGACTTGGCTCCGTCCAGTTATCATCAATTTGCATCAGTGAGACACTCTCTCGCTGAACAGTGCTTCAACTCGAATGAAAATGTACGAAAATGGCTCGCTGACAGGTTGGCTTCAAAAGAAGAACTGCTTTTTTGGCGTGACATTCATAGCCTGTCGGAGAGGTGGGGGAAAAGAATAAATAGCAATGGAGTCTATTTTGAATAAAATATTGTTTATCAGTTTCAAACAACAGACGTGCAATTATTGCAACCAAATTCCGGTTTCGTACTTTTACGCCTGTAAATCAAATAAAGATGAACGGAAAACTGTCCTCAGTGACTGGAAGAAAGAAGAGGTCACAACTGTCTACAAGAAGGGTAACATGTAAGTGATCCGCAAAACTACCATGTAGTCTCATTGACGTCCACCTACTGTAGAATCCTAGAACATTTTCTGAGCCCAAACATAATGAGATATCTCGAAGAGAACGACCTCCTCCGTGTCAGCCAGCATGGATTTCGCAAACATCGATCATGAGAATCAACTCTTGTTATCCTCACATGACGTACTGAAAGCCACGCATCACGGCAATCGGCAGATGAAATATTTCTTGACTTCAGAAAGCACTTGGTTAGAATCACAGCAACGTTTATCATCGAAAGTACGGTAGTATGGGGTATCAAGCGAAATCTATGAGTGAACTGAGTATTTCTTGGTAGATAGGACGCACCGTGTTATTTTGGGCGAGGAGTCATGGAGAGAAGTAAAAGTAACTTTAGGTGTGCCTAAGGGAAGTGTGTTGTGGCGCTTGTTTCTCGTGTTGTATGTTAATGACAAAAAAAAAGGTTCAAATGTGTGACTCTTTGGTGGAGAGGAAGGATTTCATAACAGAAAATTCAAGGGTATATTGTTTAATTAAAAAATAATTCAGTTTGTGGGGGTTGGATTTCTCTTGCTCAGCATTCTTTGCTGTTTGGAAACATGTAGGTCTTGTAAGAAGTAATTACATGGGGGAAACATGTTGCATAACCTAAAGTTCGGCTCAAAAATGGCTCTAAGCAGTATGGGACTTAACATCAGAGGTCATCAGTCCCCTAGAATTACTTAAACCTAAGTAACCTAAGGACATCACACACATCCATGCCCGAGGCAGGATTCGAACCTGCAGCACTGTGGTTCCGGACTGAAGCGCCTAGAACCCCTCGGCCACAGCGGCCGGCTGTTAATGACCTTGCAGACATTATTAATAGCAGCTTCAGATATTTCGCAGATGATAAAATAATATATTATGAACTACGGTATGAAACAATCTGTACAAATATTCACATGGGATCTTCATAAGATTTCAAAATAGTGCAAATATTGGCAACGTGCTTTGGAAGTACAGAAATGTAAAATTATGCTCGTCGAAAAACGCAAAAAAATTGTATCCAGTGACTACGATACTAGCGACTGACAGTTAGCATCTGTCAACCGATGCAAATGTCCGCCCCCGGTAGCTGAGTGGTCGCCGGCACGGTATCTCAGCGCATTCGGTCAGAGAGCAGGCTGCTCTCTGTAATAAAAAAAGCTGAGTGAAGGGATCAACAACGAACTTCAACGGATGTCATGT
This sequence comes from Schistocerca cancellata, assembly GCF_023864275.1. Lineage (NCBI taxonomy): Eukaryota > Metazoa > Arthropoda > Insecta > Orthoptera > Acrididae > Schistocerca > Schistocerca cancellata. The sequence goes on along the minus strand of NC_064627.1, from coordinate 824,306,095 downwards.
GACGTCCGCTATAACAAAACACAACGAACAATAAGGAACAAAATGTTAAAAGAGTGTTCAGCGCGCAGAATGTCAATCCTAAGGGCCCGGGTTCGATTCCCGGCTGGATCGGAGATTTTCTCCGCTCCGCGACTGTGTGTTATGGTGTCCTAATAATCATCATTTCTTCCCCATCAACGCGCAGATCGCTGATGTGATGTCAAATGGAAAGACTTGCACACTGCGAACGGTCTGCCCGACGGGAGGCCCTAGTCACACGACATTTACTTTAACTGATGCAAATACCAAGGGCGTAACAATTTGGAATGATTCGAAATGGAGACATCACATAGGTAAGGCAAGTGACAGACTACGATTAACTGACAGGACACCGGCAAAAAGCAGTAATCTACAGAGGAGATTGCTTACAAATCAATTAGTTGTGGCATTTTAGAATATTGCACAGGAGTGTGGGATCCATAGCAAATAGGATTAACAGTGAATATTGTTCGTATACTGGAAGGGGTGATACTAATGGTCACAGATTTGTATGACTCGCACATGAGTGTCACGGACCTGGTGAAAAACCTGAATTGGCAGCCACTTGAAGGTAGACAAAATTTCGGAAACCATTACCAAGTGAATAATCTGGAGATATTCTTCGTCCCCTACGTATTGCTCCTTACAGGACCGTGAAGACAATACTAGACTAATCGCAGCATCTACAGAGCCATTTAACAGTCTTTCTTCTGGTGCTTCAGACGCCATCAGAACCTATACACACTGATGTGCAAAACTTAAGAACGAAAGTAACTTTCTCGTGAGCTGTCACTGCAAAGCAGCGTAGCTCGATGAAACTTGGACCACACATAGAAAGGACTGCTATAGCAAAATACAGAGAGTGACTGAAAGAAATACACTATAAGAGGAAGAGACATGACACTTTTATTCAAAGACAATAACTGCACGAAGTCACCGCCCACTGGACGTCACACAAGGCGGGACTTGGTTCGTAATAGGGTGGACGATTACCATGGACAGCAATTCATGCTCTGCAGCGCGCTCCCATGCTAGCCACAAGGCTGGTAAGGAGTTCTTGTGGCAGGTCGTTCGTGCCTCCGCTAGCGCGGTTAACAGCTGCTGGATGAACGGTGGCGCATGTGGACATGCTGCAGTACGTTTCTACACCGCATTCCACACGCGTGCCATGGGATTTAAATTGGAAGAACGGCCAGGCCAGTCCATTCGCCGAATATGCTCTCGAGCCAAGAGCCCCTCCAGCTGCGCTGTTCGATGCGCTCGCGCATTGTCATCCTGAAGTTAGGGCCGAATTCACCCCTAAAAAGACGTACATGGGGAAGGCGAATCGCATCACAACAACGTTGATCGGTGAGTACACCGTGTTCAAAGAGCTGGAGGTGAGTAAAGCCATCAAACACTATGCCTCCCCACATCATAGTATCCATGCGAGCAAAACGATCATATTTGACAGTGTGACTTCTACATCTATCTACATGGATACTCTGCAAATCACATTTAAGTCTCTGGCAAATCACATTTAAGTCTAAGCGCTACAATCTGAAACAGCGCGACCGCTACGGTCGCAGGTTCGAATCCTGCCTCGGGCATGGATGTGTATGATGTCCTTAGGTTAGTTAGGTTTAGGTAGTTCTAAGTTCTAGGGGACTTATGACCTCAGAAGTTAAGTCCCAAGGTGCTCAAGGCCATTTGAACAATAGGGTTCATCGACCCACCTTCACAATTCACAACTCTCTATTGTTCTAATCTCGAATAGCGCGAGGAAAGAACGAACACCCATATCTTTCCGTAAGAGCTCTGATTTCCCTTGTTTTATCAAAAATGTTCAAATGTGTGTGAAATTTTATGGGACCTAACTGCTAAGGTCATCAGTCCCTAAGCTTACACACTACTTAACATAAATTATCCTAAGGACAAACACACACACCCATGCCCGAGGGAGGACTAGAACCTCCGCCGGGACCAGCCGCACAGCGCTTCAGTCCGCACGGCTAATCCCGCGCGGCCCTTATTTTATCGTGGTGATAGTTTCTCCCTATGTAGGTCAGTGTTAACAAAATATTTTCGCATTCGGAGAAGAAAGTTGGTGATTGGAATTTCGTGAGAATATTCCATCGCAACGAAAAACGCCTTTCTTTTAATGATTTTCAGCCCAAATCCTGTATCATTTCTGTGACACTCTCTCCCATATTTCGCGATAATACAAAACGTGCTGCCTTTCTTTGAACTTTTTCGATGTACTCCGTCAGTCCTATCTGATAGTGATCCCACACAGCGCAGCAGTATTCGAAAAGAGGACGGACAAGCGTAGTGTAGGTGGTCTCCTTAGTAGGTCTGTTACATTTTCTAAGTGTCCTGCCAATGAAACGCAGTCTTTGATTAGCCTTCCCCACAACATTTTCTATGTGTTCCTTCAAATTTAAGTTGCACGTAATTGTAATATTTATCAAGTTGAATTTACGGATTTTAGATTAGACTGATTTATCGTGTAACCGAAGTTTAACGAGTTCCTTTTAGCACTCATGTGGATGACCTCACACGTTTCGTTATTTAGCGTCAACTGCCACTTTTCGCACCATTCAGATATCTTTACTAAATCGTTTTGCAATTTGTTTTGATCTTCTGATGACTTTATTAGCCGATAAACGACAGCGTCATCTGCAAACAATCGAAGACGGCTGCTCAGATTGTCTCCCAAATCGTTTATACAGATAAGGAATAGCAAAACGCCTATAACACTACCTTGGGGAACACCAGAAATCACTTCTGCTTTACTCGATGGCTTTCCGTCAATTACTACGAACTGTGAGCTCTTTGACAGGAAATCACAAATCCAGTCACATGTTGTTGTTGTTGTTGTTGTGGTCTTCAGTCCTGAGACTGGTTTGATGCAGCTCTCCATGCTACTCTATCCTGTGCAAGCTTCTTCATCTCCAAGTACCTACTTCAACCTACATCCCTCTGAATCTCCTCAATGTATTCATCTCTTGGTCGCCCTCTACGGTTTTTAACCTTCACGCTGCCCTCCAATACTAATCTGGTGATTCCTTCATGCCTCAGAACATGTCCTACCAACCGATCCCTTCTTCTAGTCAAGTTGTGCCACAAACTCCTCTTCTCCCCATTTCTGTACAATACCTCCTCATTAGCTGTGTGATCTACCTATCTAATCTTCAGCATTCTTCTGTAGCACCACAGTTCGGAAGCTTCTATTCTCTTCTTGTCCAAACTATTTATCGTCCACGTTTCACACCCATACATGGCTACACTCCATACAAATAGTTTCAGAAACGACTTACTGACACTTAAATCTATATTCGATGTTAACAAATTTCTCTTCTTCAGAGACGCTTTCCTTGCCATTGCCAGTCTACATTTTATATTCTCTCTACTTCGACCATCATCAGTTATTTTGCTTCCCAAATAGCAAAACTCCTTTACTACTTTAAGTGTCTCATTTCCTAATCTAATTCCCTCAACATCACACGACTTAATTCGACTACATTCCATTATCCTCGTTTTGCTTTTGTTGATGTTCATCTTATATCCTCCTTTCAAGACGCTATCCATTCCATTCAACTGCTCTTCCAAGTCCTTTGCTGTCTCTGACAGAATTACAATGTCATCGGCGAACCTCAAAGTTTTTATTTCTTCTCCATGGATTTTAGTACCTACTCCGAATTTTTCTTTAGTTTCCTTTACTGCTTGCTCAATATACAGATTGAATAACATCGGGGAGAGGCTACAACCCTGTCTTACTCCCTTCCCAACCACTGCTTCCCTTTCACGTTCCTCAACTCTTATAACTGCCATCTGGTTTCTGTACAAATTATAAATAGCCTTTCGCTTCCCGTATTTTAACCCTGCCACCTTTAGAATTTGAAAGAGAGTATTCCAATCAAAACTGTCGAAAACCTTCTCTAAGTCTACAAATGCCAGAAACGTAGGTTTGCCTTTCCTTAATCTTTCTTCCAAGATAAGTCGTAAGATCAGTATTGCCTCACGTGTCCTAACATTTCTACGGAATCCAAACTGATCTTCCCCTAGGTCGGCTTCTACTAGTTTTTCCATTCGTCTGTAAAGAATTCATGTTAGTATTTTGCAGCTGTAGCTTATTAAACTGATAGTTCGATAATATTCAGATCTGTCAACACCTTCTTTCTTTGGGATTGGAATTATTATATTCTTCTTGAAGTCTGGGAGTATTTCGCCTGTTTCATACATCTTGCTCACCAGATGGTAGAGGTTTGTCAGGACTGGCTCTCCCAAGGCTGTCAGTAGTTCTAATGGAATGTTGTATTCTCCTGGGGCCTTCTTTCGACTTAGATCTTTCAGTGCTGTCAAACTCTTCACGCTGTATCAAATCGCCCATTTCATCTTCATCTATATCCTTTTCCATTTCCATAATATTGTGCTCATGAACATCGCCGTTGTAAAGACCCTCTGTATACTCCTTCCACCTTTCTGCTTTCCCTTCTTTGCTTAGTACTGGGTTTCCATCGGAGCTTTTGATATTCATACAAGTGATTCTCTTTTCTCCAAAGGTCTCTTTAATTTTCCTGTAGGCAGTATCTATCTTACCCCTAGTGAGACAAGTCTCTACATCCTTACATTTGTCCTCTAGCCATCCCTGCTTAGCCATTTTGCACTTCCTGATGATCTCATATTTGAGACGTTTGCATTCCTTTTTGCCTGCTTCATTTACTGCATTTTTATATTTTCTCCTTTCATCAATTAAATTCATTATTTCTTCTGTTACCCAAGGATTTCTACTAGCCCGCGTCTTTTTACCTACTTGAATTTCTGCAGCCTTCACTACTTCATCCCTCAGAGCTACCCATTCTTCTTCTACTGTATTTCTTTCTCCCATTCCTGTCAATTGTTCCCTTATGCTCTCCCCGAAACTCTGTACAATCTCTGGTTTAGTCAGTTTATCCAGGTCCCATCTCCTTAAATTCCCACCTTTTTGCAGTTTCTTCATTTTTAATCTACAGGTCATAAACAATAGATTGTGGTCAGAGTCGACATCTGCCCCTGGAAATGTTTTACAATGTAAAACCTGGTTCCTAAATCTCTGTCTTACCAATATATAATCTATCTGAAACCTGTTAGTATCCCCAGGCTTCTTCCATGTATACAACCTCCTTTTATGATTCTTGAACCAAGTGTTGTGCTCTGCGCAAAATTCTACCAGGCGACTTCCTCTTTCATTTCTCACCCCCAATCCATATTCACCTACGATGTTTCCTTCTCTCCCTTTACCTACTACCCATGACTTTTAAATTTTTGTCTCTCTTTACTATCTGAATAATTTCTTTTATTTCATCATACATTTCTTCGATTTCTTCGTCATCTGCAGAGTTAGTTGGCATATAAACTTGTACTGCTGTAGTAGACGTGGGATTCGTGTCTATCTTGGTCACAATAATGCGTTCACTATGCTCTTTGTAGTAGCTGACCCGCACTCCTATTTTTTTTATTCATTATTAAACCTACTCCTGCATTCCCCCTATTTGATGTTGTATTTATAACCCTGTATTCGCCTGACCAAACGTCTTGTTCCTCCTGCCACTGAACTTCACTAATTCCTACTATATCTAACTTTAACCTACCCATTTCCCTTTTTAAATTTTATAACCTACCTGCCCGATTAAGGGATCTGACATTCCACGCTCCCATCCGTAGAACACCAGTTTTCTTTCTCCTGATAACGACATCCTCTTGAGTAGTCCCCGCCCGGAGATCCGAATGGGGGTCTATTTTACGTCCGTAATATTTTACCCAAGAGGACGTTATCATCATTTAACCATACATAAAGCTGCATGCCCTCGGGAAAAATTACGGCCGTAGTTTCCCCTTGCTTTCAGCCTTTCGCAGTACCAGCACAGCAAGGCCGTTTTGGTTAGTGTTACGAGGCCAGATCAGTCAATCATCCAGACTGTTGACCCTGCAACAACTGAAAAGGCTGCTGCCCCTCTTGAGGAACCACACGTTTGTCTGACCTCTCAACAGATACCCCTCCATTGTGGTTGCACCTACGGTACGGCTATCTGTATCGCTGACGCACGCAAGCCTCCTCACCAACGGCAAGGTCCATGGTTCATGGGGGAGGGGGGGTCCAGTCATATAACTGAGACGATATTCCATAAGCACGCTATTTCACTACGAGCCGCTTGTGTGGTGCAGTGCCAAAAGCCTTCCGGAAATCCAGAAATACGGAATCGATCTGAAATCTCCTGTCAATAGCACTCAACACTTCATGTGAATAAAGAGCTAGTTGTGTTTCACAGGAACGATGTTTTCTAAACCTATGTTGACTGTGTATCAATAGACCGCTTTCTTCGAAGTAATTCATACGTTCGAACACAATATATGTTCTAAAATCCTGCTGCATATCGACGTGGGCCAATAATTTAGTATATTATTCCTACTACCTTTCTTGAATATTTGTGTGCCTTTGCATCTTTCCAGTCTTTGGGTACGGATCTTTCGTCGAGCCTTAGTGCATTACATGTCCCCACCTCTCGCCATACAAGGACACGTCCAGAATCGCTGTTCAGGACTGAATCTGGTCTTGTCTGGTAAGGACAAGTGACACCACTCCTCGTTGGTTCAACACCTGTGCCCTTCTACATCTACAACTACATCAGTGCTCCGCGAGGCCACCTAACAGTGTGTGGCGGAGAATATCTTTCCCCTCTTTCTCTGTTACATTCGCGAATGGCGCGTGGGATGACCGATTGTCGGTAAACCCGTGTGTTAGCTCTAATTTTCGAATTTTCTCGTTGATATCACATCTCGACACGTATGTGGAAGTAAGTAATATGTTGTTCGACTCTTCCCGGAACGTACTCGCTCCGAATTTTAAATGTAAACCACTGCGTGATGTACATCATCTCTCTTGGAGCTTCTACCACTTTAGTTTGTTGAAAATCTCTGTAACTCTCTCGCACGCATTAAATGACCCTGTGAAGAAATGCATTGCTTTTCGTAGGATATTCCGTACCTCTTCCATTAGTACTACGGTGTACGGTTTCCAGAGTGATGATCAGTACTCAAGAAGCGGTCGAACAAGTGTTTTGTAAGCCACTCCCTTCGCGGATGAGCTACATTTGCTTAATAATCTTTTCAAGAATCTCAGTCCAGCTTCCTGGTTTCCTACTATTTGTATGATGTGGTAATTACAGATAAGGTGCTCCGGTTGGTTGCCCCTAGATACAATACTGGCCATTAAAATTGCTACACCAAGAAGAAATGCAGATGATAAACGGGTATTCATTGGACAAATATATTATAGTAGAACTGACATGTGATTACATTTTCACGCAATTTGGGTGCATAGATCCTGATAAATCAGTACCCAGAACAACCACCTCTGGCCGTTATAGCGGCCTTGATACGCCTGGGCATTGAGTCAAACAGAGCTCGGATGGCGTGTACAGGTACAGATGCCCATGCAACTTCAACACGATACCACAGTTCATCAAGAGTAGTGACTGGCGTATTGTGACGAGCCAGTTGCTCGACCACCATTGACCAGACGTTTCCAATTGGTGAGAGATCGTGAGAATGTGCTGGCCAGAGCAGCAGTCGAACATTTGCTGTATCCAGAAAGGCCCTTACAGGACCCGCAACATGCGGTCGTGCATTATCCTGCTGAAATGTAGAGTTTCGCAGGGATCGAATGAAGGGTAGAGCCACGGGTCGTAACACATCTGAAATGTAACGTCCACTGTTCAAAGTGTCGTCAATGCGAACAAGAGGTGACCGAGACGTGTAACCAATGGCACCACATACCATCACGCCGGGTGATTCGCCAGTATGGCGATGACGAACACACGGTTCCAATGTGCGTTCACCGCGATGTCGCCAAACACGGATGCGACCATCATGATGCTGTAAACAGAACCTGGATTCATCCGAAAAAATGACGTTTTGCCATTCGTGCACCCAGGTTCGTCGTTGAGTACACCATTGCAGGCGCTCCTGTCTGTGATGCAGCGTCAAGGGTAACCGCAGCCACGGTCTCCGAGCTGATAGTCCATGCTGCTGCAAACGTCGTCGAACTGTTCGTGCAGATGGTTGTTGTCTTGCAAACGTCCCCATCAGTTGAAACTTCCTGGCAGATTAAAACTGTGTGCCCGACCGAGACTCGAACTCGGGACCTTTGCAAAGGCAAAGGTCGCGAGTTCGAGTCTCGGTTGGGCACACAGTTTTAATCTGCCAGGAAGTTTCATATCAGCGCACATTCCGCTGCAGAGTGAAGATCTCACTCTGGAAACATCCCCCAGGCTGTGGCTAAGCCATGTCTCCGCAATATCCTTTCTTTCAGGAGTGCTAGTTCTTCAAGGTTCGCAGGAGAGCTTCTGTAAAGTTTGGAAGGTAGGAGACGAGATACTGGCAGAAGTAAAGCTGTGAGACCGGGCGTGAGTTGTGCTTCGGTAGCTCAGGTGGTAGAGCACTTGCCCGCGGAAGGCAAAGGTCCCGAGTTCGAGTCTCGGTCGGGCACACAGTTTTAATCTGCCAGGAAGTTTCATATCAGCGCACACTTCGCTGCAGAGTGAAAATCTCATTCTGTCCCAATCATTTGACTCAGAGATCGAGACGTGACTGCACGATCCGTTACAGCCATGCGGATAAGATGCCTGTCATCTCGACTGCTAGTGATACGAGACCGTTGGGATCCAGCACGGCGTTCCGTATTACCCTCCTGAACCCACCGATTCCATATTCTGCTAACAGTCATTGGATCTCGACCAATGCGAACATCAATGTCGCGATACGATAAACCGCAATGGCAATAGGCTAGAACCCGACCTTTATCAAAGTCGGAAACGTGATGGTACGTATTTCTCCTCCTTACACGAGGCACCAAAAAAACGTTTCACCAGGTAACGCCGGTCAACTGCTGTTTATGTATGAGAAATCTGTTGGAAACTTTCCTCATGTCAGCACGTTATAGGTGTCGCCACCGGCGACAACCTTGTGTGAATGTTCTGAAAAGCTAATTATTTGCATATCACAGCATCTGTTTCCTGTCGGTTAAATTTCGCGTCTGTAGTACGTCATCTTCGCGGTGTAGCAATTTTAATGGCCAGTAGTGTATTTTACACTAGATACTGTTTCTAACAGTCTTCTGGACTTGCTACTTTCCCGTAGATAACAGCTCCCCATCTGCTAATAGCCTTATGGACCTTCCGAATTTTCTACTAGATCATTACGTCGCACCCAGAAGGAATTATCCAAACGGGAAGGAAATCAGTAGATGTGATGTACGTGTACAGAGAAACAAATGATTACTAATTCAGAAAAGTTGGATGATTTATTCAAGAGGAAGAGCTTCAGAAATTGAGCAAGTCAATAACGCGTTGGTCCATGCAAGCATGGACCCTCATGCAAGCAATTCTTCGGTTTGACATTGATTAGTCGAGTTTCAGAAATTGAGCAAGTCAATAACGCGTTGGTCCATGCAAGCATGGACCCTCATGCAAGCAATTCTTCGTTTTGACATTGATTAGTCGAGTTGTTAGATATTCTCCTGAGGTGTATCTTGTCAAATACTGTCCAATGGGCGCGGTAGATTGTCAAAATCCCGAGCTGGTTGGAGGGCCCTGCCAATAATGCTCCGAACGTCTTCAGTTGGGGAGAAATCCGGTGACACTGCTGGCCACAGAAGGTTTTGGCAAGCACGAGGACAAGCAGTAGAAACTCTCGCCTTGTGCAGAAGACCATTATCTTGCTGAATTGCAAGTGCAGCATGGTTTGCCTTGAAAGACAATAAAACGACTCGTAGAATATCGTCGACGTACGCTGTGCTGTAAGGATGCTGCGGATGACAACCAAAGGGGTTCTACAAGGTGCATTCAAGTTCCGAGGCCTCCGATTTTTTTTCTCCGGACTGAAAGAGATAGAAACATGCGCATTGTTTTAAAATGAGGCTGCGTTCATTGTCAATAAGTCCCAGAGATGGCAGCACCGTACGGAAGATGGAATTTTACCGCCAGCGGCGAGAATGAGAACTGTTTTAAATACTTAAAATGGCGACCTTTTCCTTACTTGAACAGCGTGCAATCATTCTTTTTCTGAATTTGTGTGCTGTGAAACCAATTGAAATTCATCGACAGTTGTAGGAGACATGTGGTGATGGAGTTATGGATGTGTCGAAAGTGCGTTCGTGGGTGCGACAGCTTAATGAAGGCAGTACATCGTGTGACAACAAACCAAAACAACCTCGGGCTTGCACAAGCCGGTCTGACGATATGATCGAGAAAGTGGAGATAATTGTTTTGGGGGATCGCCGAATGACTGTTGAACAGATCGTCTCCAGAGTTGCCATTTCTGTGGGTTCTGTGCACACAATCCTGCATGACGACCTGAAAATGCGAAAAGTGTCATCCAGGTGGGTGCCACGAATGCTGACGGACGACCACAAGGCTGCCCATGTGGCATGTTGCCAAGCAATGTTGACGCGCAACGACAGCACGAATGGGACTTTCTTTTCGTCGGTTGTGACAATGGATGAGACGTGGATGCCATTTTTCAATCCAGAAACAAAGCGCCAGTCAGCTCAATGGAAGCACACAGATTCACCGCCACCAAAAAAATTTCGGGTAACCGCCAGTGTTGAAAAAATGATGGGTCCATGTTCTCGGACAGCGAGGGAGTAATCCTTACCCATTGCGTTCCAAAGGGCACTACGGTAACAGGTGCATCCTACGAAAATGTTTTGAAGAACAAATTCCTTCCTGCACTGCAACAAAAACGTCCGGGAAGGGCTGCGCGTGTGCTGTTTCACCAAGACAACGCACCCGCACATCGAGCTAACGTTACGCAACAGTTTCTTCGTGATAACAACTTTGAAGTCATTCCTCATGCTCCCTACTCACCTGACCTGGCTCCTAGTGACTTTTGGCTTTTTCCAACAATGAAAGACACTCTCCGTGGCCGCACATTCACCAGCCGTACTGCTGTTGCCTCAGCAATTTTCCAGTGGTCAAAACAGACTCCTAAAGAAGCCTTCGCCGCTGCAATGGAATCATGGCGTCAGCGTTGTGAAAAATGTGTACGTCTGCAGGGCGATTACGTCGAGAAGTAACGCCAGTTTCATCGATTTCGGGTGAGTAGTTAATTAGAAAAAAAAATCGGAGGCCTTAGAACTTGAATGCACCTCGTACTATGAAAAGAAGCGGCACCAGAGACCACCACTTCTGATTGTCGGACGGTATGGCGAGCGACAGTCAGGTTGGTATCCCACCGCTGTCCGGGGAGTCTCTAGACGCGGTTTAGGCCTGGAATCTCACTGGCTAAAGCAGAACTGCGTTCAGCGGCGAGTCCCGCTTCGAACTGGGCCCCGATGCTTGCCTGGACAGAATCTGGCACGATATCCCTCAGGAAGACATCCAACAACTCTCTCAATCAATGGCAAGCCGAGTAACTGCCTGTATAAGAACCAGAGGTAGTAGACCAATGCGCTATTCACTTGCTGACTTTGTGAAGCTCTTATTCATGAATATATCATCCATTTTTTCTGAAATTGTAACTCTTCGTCTGTCTGTACAAGTGCATCACATCTAACGATTTTCATCTCATCAGATAACTCCTTCGTGGTGCGTCTTTTCTTTCTCTTTTTTCGTCTTAAAAAGCGTGTACTGTTAACAGTAACGGTCCTATCACATTTCTTTTACGTACTCCTGAAAATACATTGGCACTATTTACAGGCTCCAGTCATTGGGCAAAGAGACCACCCCAATGCAGTCACCGTGCCACTTGGAATGTGAGATTGCGTTTCTTGCAGTCCTGCTAAATGTGTTTGCAGCTACATCCGCTGTTTGACGTGTGCCCCTTCTTCTGTTGCACGAAGTAGCAGTCATCTGTTGCTGTAGTTGACCGTGGTCGACCAACTCCCCCCCCTTCGGTCAGCAGTGGCTTGTAACACCGAAAATGCAGGATGCATGGCACCTGCTACCGATATATATTTTTTTGCTGAATTTTATGTAAATATTTGTAATTTAAATGCTTTCTTTTAATAAGTAAGGACACTGCTTCACTGTATGTGTAAATTTAGGTAGAAGTCTGTTGACATTTCATTGTGTTTATCTGTGTCTTACTGTGAAACTTATAAGCTCTGGGAAAAAGCCAAAGGAACTGTTATTTGCATCGACTAGCAACGATAACAGCAGTGCTTGTACGTTGTAAAGTCTTTGGGTAAGTGGTTGTTGGCGCGGAGCTCGCGGAGAGAGGGAGACGGGTTCCAGCGCTTGTAGTGTGCGGAAGTGTGGTGTTAACGCTCTCGCAGTAGAGAGTACCATTTCGGCGGCATCATGTACGCTCGCCGGCCAGATGTCTAGTAGCAGGAGTAAGGACAGTGGACGGGCGGAAGAGGCTGTATAAATTACGATTGCCCGTTCCTGTAATTAGCCGTGTTCCACAAGATGCTACTGTCTTCAACAACAGTAGCAGTTCCAGCAACACGGATTCATCGTTGGCTCCGAGTTTCATCGCATGCACAGTGCTGAAGTAAGACTGTTCATTGGTAGAAAGTATTAATGACTAACCCAGCAGCACAACTGAATGTGATTTGATTGATAAAATTTATTTAAATATTAAGCAGTTAAACTCAGGAGGATTGTGTCCTCAATGTCCTCAGACACTGTTCCCAAGGAGGGTCCTTGTTCCTTTTTTTCCTTATATGCTAACCGATTGTCATAAGAAACAAATTGAATAGTTACAGCCAGTTTATCAATGAATAATTTCACTTTTAAGAATTTTAGCCTCAGTCTACTTTCAATTAACTGTTTACAACAGAGGTTTCAGCATATCAATAAAGTAAAGCAATTTCATTTTTCAAGTTTGAGAATCAATCAATGGAAAAAATCCAAATCTAAAGAAATGCACAAATTAAGAGTGCAGAAGTTTTATTTATTTTACATACGGCTTGGTGCACATAGCTGTTTGGTTTGGCAAGTATTCTATTATTTATTTCTGTCCAAGTCAGTAAAAAAGGCTCAGTTATTCAGACAATAATTCTGAAATCCAATTTGCAAAATAAGTAACCGCAAAGTAAAAAGTGCTTCTTTTTTTCTAAATTTCTTTGATGACGTTACGTTGAGGTCACTGAAAGTCATTGTTCACGTAACGGAGTTCAATACCAACATACAGTTTAATAGCATATTTTCAAATCTAAACTCGATTTTTTTTTCAAAATTTAATGACAAACATAACGTAAGAGTGACTAAGTTGCGACGTCAGTGTTTAACAATACATGTTTTTATTTCTTTTCATTTTGTACAGGATTTTGGATGTAAATTGCCCTATTGGGCTGGCGACCGTTAATTATTTCTTTTTCGTTCATTAGTGTAAGTTTTGGATTCATGATCAGTGGTGCCCCTTTTCTGTCCAGTTTTGTTCGTGAGTGAATGCACAAAATAACTTTCATTTTTTCAGATTATAACCCTGTTCGGTTTAATTACTTTTTAATTTTAGTTGACTTTTCCATCAGAAGGGTCTATTGTACACTTTCCTCCTACTTATCGGTATTATTTCTTCGGGAAAGATAAACTTACCCGGTTAGTATAAATCCATTAGACATACACGCGATCCACGGCCATATTCTATATCGCAAGCAGGAGAGGCCGATTAGTAATGGGGAGGTTACAGGCTGTGGCTGGGAACGCTCCCATGGAACGTGGAAGAATGCTGTGAGCAATACCGAACTCCTGAGCAACACCCGTCACTCTTCGCCCTCCTTCCAGTTTCTCGATGAGTCTTCCTCGTGTGAAGTCATATAAAAGTTGTTTCCGGGACATGTTGTTACGAAGAACACCATCACAATGCATCGAGACTGCTAGCTGATTGACACACATTTCGTTTTCTCGTTCCATGAACTGCCTCGTGTAGCTGGAACAGCCCAGTTTGGTGCTGTAGTCACAGTGACCACACGCCATGTGACGTCCAGTTTTCTCTGCACAACAGGAAGACCTCCGGTAATAAGCTCCAGCACTTTCGTTCACTTACAATGAGCACTTAATACGTTATGTTACTTTATCTACCTCGTTGTTAAGTTTCGCAGAGCAATGTATGGTAGCACTTCACAGTGGTATGCTCAGTACGTGTGTACATTGAGGTCATAAAAGTCAGGAGATACTTTCAAATATCGAAAAAAAAATGGTTCAAATGGCTCTGAGCACTATGGGACAACTTCTGAGGTCATCAGTCCCCTAGAACTTAGAACTACTTAAACCTAACTAACCTAAGGACATCACACACATCCATGCCCGAGGCAGGATTACGAACCTGCGCACGTAGCGGTCGCGCGATCCCAGACTGTAGCGCCTAGAGCGCGACTGCTACGGTCGCAGGTTCGAATGCTGCCTCGGGCATGGATGTGTGTGATGTCCTTAGGTTGGTTAGGTTTAAGTAGTTCTAAGCTCTAGGGGACTGATGACCTCAGCAGTTAAGTCCCATAGTGCTCAGAGCCATTTGTAGCGCCTAGAACCGCTCGGCCACTCCTGCCGGCTCTAATATCGAGTCCAACCTTCTTTTGCCCAGCGTAGTGCAGCAACTCGACGAGACATGGACTCAACAAGTAGTTAGAAGCCCTTGCAGGAATACTGAGCGATGTTGCCCCTATGGCCGTCCATAATTGCGGAAGTGTTGCCGGTGCGTAATTTTTGTGCACGAACTGACCTCTCGATTATGTCCCATAAATGTTCGATGGGACTCATGTGGGCGATCTGGGTGGCCAAAGCACTCGCTCGAACTGTCCAGAACGTTCTTCAAACCCATCGTGAACAGGTGTGGCCCAGTGAAATGGCGCATCGTTGCTTGGAAGCACTAGTCCATGGTCCCCCAAGTAGCCTAAAATAGCCATTTTCAGTCTGGTGGACCAGAGAACCCTGTCCATTCCATGTAAACACAGCTCACACCACTATAAAACCACTACCAGCTTACACAGTGTGTTATTCACAACTTGGGTCCACGGCTTCGTGGGGTCTCCGCCACACTCGAACGCTACCATCAGCTCTTACCAATTGAAATCGAGACTCATCTGACTAGGTGACGATTTTCCAGTCCTCTAGGGTCCAACTGATATGGTCACAAGCCAGGAGAGGCGCTGCAGGAAATGTCGTGCTGTCGGTCGTCTGCTGCCGTAGTCCGTTGAAGCCACATTTCACCACACTGTCCTAACGGATGCGTCCGTCGTACTCCGCACATTGATTTCTGTGGTTATTTCATGCTGTGTTGCTTGTCTGTTAGCACTGACAACTCTACCCAAACGGTGTTGCTTTTGATCGTTAAGTAAGTGCCATCGGGCACTGCATTGTCCGTCGTGAGAGGTAATGCCTGAAATATGGTATTCTCGGCACACCCTGGACGCTGTGTATCTCGGAATATCGAAAATCCTAACGATTTCCGAAATGAAATGTCCTGTACTTTTAGCTTCAACTACCATTCTGTGTTGAAAGTCTTTTAAATCACGTCGTGCGGCCATAATAATGTCGGAAACCTTTTCACATAAATCCCCTGACTATACATGACAGCCCCGGCAATGCACTGCCCTTTTATATCTTGTATATGCGATACTACCGCCATCTATACATACAGGGTTGTCCATTGATACTGACCGGGTGAAATATCTCACGAAATAAGCATCAAACGAAAAAACTACAAAGAACGAAACTTGTCTAGCTTGAAGGGGGAAACTATATGGCGCCATGGTTGGCCCGCTAGATGGCGCTGCCATAGGTTAAAGGATATAAACTGCTTTTTTTTAAAGTAGGAACCACTATTTTTTATTACATATTCGTGTAGTACGTAAAGAAATATGAATGTTTTACTTGGACCACTTTTTTCGCTTTGTGATAGATGGCGCTGTAATAATCACAAAGTATAAGTACGTGGTATCAATAACATTCCGCCAGTGCGGACGGCATTTGCTTCGTCATACATTACCCGTGTTAAAATGGACCGTTCACCAACTGCGGGAAAGGTCGATATCGTGTTGATGTATGGTGATTGCGATCAAAATGCCCAACGGGCGTATGCTATGTATGCTGCTCGGTATCCTGGACGACATCATCCAAGTGTCCGGACCGTTCGCCGGATAGTTACGTTATTTAAGGAAACGGGAAGTGTTCAACCACATGTGAAACGTCAAATCACGACCTGCAACAAATGATGATGCCCAAGTAGGTATTTTAGCTGCAGTCGCGGCTAAACCGCACATCAGTAGCAGACAAATTGCGCGAGAATCGGGAATCTCAAAAACGTCGGTGTTGAGAATGCTACACCAACATCGATTGCACCCGTACCATATTTCTATGCACCAGGAATTGCATGGCGACGACTTTGAACATCGTGTACAGTTCTGCCACTGAGCACAAGAGAAATTACGGGACGATGACAGATTTTTTGCACGCGTTTTTTTAGCGACGAAGCGTCTTTCACCAACAGCGGTAACGTAAACAAGCATAATAGGCACTGTTGGGCAACGGAAAATCCACGGTGGCTGCGACAAGTGGAACATCAGCAACCTTGGCAGGTTAATGTATGGTGCGGCATTATGGGAGGAAGGATAACTGGCCCCCATTTTATCGATGGCAATCTAAATGGTGCAATGTATACTGATTTCCTACGTTATGTTCTACCGATGTTACTACAAGATGTTTCACTGCATGACAGAATGGCGATGTACTTACAACATGATTGATGTCCGGTAGTGCGACTGCTACGGTCGCAGGTTCGAATCCTGCCTCGGGCATGGATGTGTGTGATGTCCTTAGGTTAGTTAGGTTTAAGTAGTTCTAAGTTCTAGGGGACTGATGACCACAGCTGTTAAGTCCCATAGTGCTCAGAGCCATTTGAACCATTTTTGATGTCCGGCACATAGCTCTCGTGCGGTTGAAGCGGTATTGAATAGCATATTTCTTGACAGGTGGATTGGTCATCGAAGCACCATACCATGACCCGCACGTTTACCAGATCTGACGTCCCCGGATGTCTTTCTGTGCGGAAAGTTGAAGGATATTTGCTATCGTGATCGACCGACAACGCCTGACAACATGCGTCAGCGCATTGTCAATGCACGTGCGAACATTACGGAAGGCGAACTACTCGCTGTTGAGAGGAATGTCTTTACACGTATTGCCAAATGCATTTAGGTTGACGGACATCATTTTCAGCACTTATTGCATTATTGTGGTATTTACAGGTAATCACGCTGTAACAGCATGCGTTCTCAGAAATGATAAGTTCACAAAGGTACATGTATCACATTGGAACAACCGAAATAAAATGTTCAAACGTACCTACATTCTGTATTTTATTTTAAAAAACCTACCTGTTACCAAGTGTTCTTCTAAAATTGTGAGCCATATGTTTGTGACAATTACAGCGCCATCTACCACAAAGCGAAAAAAGTGGTCCAACTAAAACATTCATATTTTTTACGTAGTAAACGAACGTGTAACAAAAAATGGGGGTTCCTATTTTAAAAAACGCAATTGATATCCGTTTGACCTATCTCAGCGCCATCTAGCGTGCCAACCATAGCGCCATCTGGTTTCCGCCTTCAAGCTAGACGAGTTTCGTTCTTTGTAGTTTTCTCGTTTGACGCTTATTTCGTGAGATATTTGGCCCGGTCACGATCAGTGGACCACCCTGTACATATATGCATATCGCTATCCCATGACATTTGTCAGCTCACTGTATGTAGATGTAGAAAACGATCCCAGCTGTGCTTACAGTGCGAATGTAAACTAGACCCTTTCGGAGCGACGGTAGTTACAGCCTGAGCTCCTGGCCCGAGCGAGGCGGCACGGAGGTGATATCATACGGCGACAGCCGCAGCGCTCGATAACCACGGCTGCTTCCGCGTACGTTTTGCGGAAAGCCGATTGCAACACGCCTGCCACCGTCGCGGCCTTCGGGAAGCGTCCTGCACCGGATGGATCGACTAGCAGACCGCACGTGCAACACCGGCCTGCCTGCGCGCGTCATATTGCGATTACTGTTTTGCGGTAATCTCGAGGAAAACCGCGAAACGGCGAGACGAGTGCTCTAGGCGGACTTGTGGGTAGTGAAGACGGCATAGAGACTTGGAACTGAGTGGTGTAGTGTATGCACGAGGAACAACATACAGTTCTGCTTATCATCTCGAAAAGATACAGCTACGATCATGCATCTCCGTGATTGTATTAGATCTTCTCTGCATAGCTTCTCTTCGGTGGGATGCACAGGGGGTGAACTAAAATATGGAAACACCGAAAAGACAACACATTACCATGCCTAATATAGTGCAGAATAGGGCTGGCCGCGGCGGGCCAAAGTTCGTGTGGGCGAGCCACGGGAGGGCCAAGGCTCCGCCGGTATCGTTCCTTCCAGGAAGAGCTCGCTACAGCTAGAGATTTCATTCAGAATTGCGGCATGGCTTTTTCGGTCGGCACGAATCTCTTCAGGCCGGCAGCATCGTGGTGTCAGCGCTGTTTACGTACGTTATTTGTTCGTGGTATGAAGCACGTTCACAGGTCCAGTGGATATTTGCAGAAAAAAAGGCAGTCTAGCGATCTATCGTCCCAAGCCTTTAAAAATAAATGGGAATGAGAGAATAAAGGGAAGAGAATTCTCAATGTATGTTACGCAGTCGCATAAGCGACGGGTACTGCGGATTTGCTGGGAAACGAGATTGCAATACCACGCTAAAAGAATTTACAGATTTGGTTGACAATGAAAGAGCAAAAAATTACAACGGTTGGCAGACGGGATTCATTGTTCAGTGCATGAAGAAGCACTTTGTGATAAATTTGCAAGCATGCAGTATGTGAAGATGGTTCAAATGGCTCTGAGCACTATGGGACTTAACATCTGAGGTCATCAGTCCCCTAGAACTTAGAACTACTTAAACCTAACTAACCTAAGGACATCACACACATCCATGCCCGAGGCAGGATTCGAACCTGCGACCGTAGCGGTCGCGCGGTTCCAGACTGAAGCGCCTTTAACCGCGTGGCCACACTGGCCGGCGTATGTGAAGATATTGGTGGTATGAATGGTAAAATTTCTGATGTCGCACGCATTATTCCACTGTCATTTGCAGCTGTTTTAGTTGGATTTGCACGAACAGTATGGAGACTTTATACACCGATGAACCAATGAACCAATACATTATGATCACATGCTTACTATCTTGTTTGTCCGTATTTGGTACGAAATACATCACTGATTCTCCCAATCAGTGATCCGACAGTTTGTTGGTCGGTTTGTGGAAGTATGCGGCATTAGACTTCTACCCACAGGTCACGTAATTCGCATAAATAACGGGCCGCTGATGCATACTCGGTGACGGCGCCCGATAGCAACCCAAATGGGTTCCATAGGTTAGATATCAGGAGAATTTGCTCCACGAAACATCAACGTGAGTTCTCTATAGTGCCCCTCAAACCACTACAGCACGGTTCTAGCTCCGAGACGCGGACAATTATACTGTTGAAAGATGAGATCACCGCCGGGGAAGACATTAAGCATGAAGGGATGCAGGTGGTTCCCATTACTACCACAGGTCACTTGCAAGCGCAGGGGAGTGTCTCCCGTAAGATAATACTGCTTCCACCATCCTGTATACGTGGCGCTTTGCACTTTTCGAGCCGCCGTTCACCTCGACGACGGTGTTTGTGGAGACGACCAGCGACTAGTGTATCAAAAATTTGAATCACCCGAAGAGCCAAAACGTTTCCATTGATCGACGGTCGAATCCTGATGGCTCCGTGCCCAAGGGAAAAGAAACTGACGATATCGTTCGGTCAACGTGTGAACACGTAAGGGTGGTCTGCTGCGGAGTTCCGTGTTCACCAATGTACGATGAATGGCGTGCTCAGAAACACTTGAGTGTACACAAACATTGAGTCTTTTCGGCAGAGATGCCACAAATCAACAGTTATCCTACTTTACAGAGCTGACAAGACTCCGAACCCCACGTTCTGCGAAGAGTCGTGGCCACCAAACCATTTACCCCTAGTGGTCATTTCACTGTCCTTCTACCTCTTTCCGAAGATGCTCAGATACTCGTTCACAGGCCCTGCGTAATAATAATCCGCCCTTTGTGAAAGTCGCTTATCTCAATGGATTTCTCCATCCGCAGCCCGCATCTGCGCTAGGGCGCTCCCCCGTCCCTGTCTGGTCCGCTTCCATGGTATTGTTACCACGCCATGTGCTCACATAGCCACCAGGCGGCACCCAAGGTCGCGGCGGGGAGTGATCATAATATTTCGGCTCCTCCGTGTATTTTACCGCAATGTGCGTTGGTTAAGAGTCAAAGGGCAAGCTGTGGAACGAGATTTCGCTTTACAAGTCGCTATTGTTGAATTTATGAAGGAAAAAGGAGTGCAGGAAGGAAAATTAGAACATCCGGAATGGATTGCAGATCTCGCATTTTAAGTGGACTTGACTGCACACTGCCAAAAGTAAGACACTGCAAGTTGGGGAACAACTTATTTCTGATTTAATGGAGGCTCATTTAAAAAGAAGATCGCGTCATAGTGAGGGACAGTCTAGTTGCTTAAGCTCACCGCCATTAAAGAAAACGTGAGAGTGGAACAATTAATTGTGGCATTACAAGGATAGTTTTCTAAGCGTTTCGAGGACACTGTCAGTCTTATATCTGTTTTCGAGACCGTTTGCCGTTTCAGTTGAGAGCGCCCCTGTGCATGTGCACTGATTGACTTGCAAGGGAATTCCCATTTAATGACAAATCCTTTTACACTGAAACTGTTCTGGATGTCTACATTGCTCTCCTCAAGTAGTTTCCACGTCCCCATAATGAGGTTGCAAGAATGCTACGATATTTCGATCGGCATATTCGTGTGAAGGACCGTTTTCCATTATGAAACTAAATAAGTCACGATTACATGGCAACTTGAGTGTGAAAATCTGTGAAATTCTCTACATCTGTCCGTTCGCCGACAGTTTGTAGCAAATAAAAATTATGTCTTCAGCAAGCCAGAAATTATTAAATTAAACTGAAAATTTGGTTTGTTTTTGATCTATGTTGTTGAGAAATGTGAAACATAAAACCGTGTGCCGGCCGCGGTGGCCGCGCGGCTCTAGGCACTTCACTCTGAGCACTATGGGACTTAACTTCAAAGGTCATCAGTCCCCTAGAACTTAGAACTACTTAAACCTACCTAACCTAAGGACATCACACACATCCATGCCCGAGGCAGGATTCGAACCTGCGACCGTAGCGGTCGCGCGGTTCCAGACTGTAGCGCCTAGAACCGCTCGGCCACACCGGCCGGCAATTCACGTATCATGTCTGTGACACTGTCTCCCCTATTTCGCGATAATACAAAACGAGCTGCCCTTCTTTGCACTTTTTCGATGTCATCCGTCAGTCCCACCTGATTCGGATCCCACACCGCACAACAGTACTCCAGAATAGGGCGGACAGGCGTGGTGTAAGCAGTCTCTTTAGTAGACCTGTTGCACCTTTTAAGTGTTCTGCCAATGAATCGCAGTCTTTGGTTTTGATCTACCCACAATATTATCTATGTGATCGGTCCAGTTTAGGTTATTTGTAATTGTAATCCCTAAGTAGTTGAATTTACAGCCTTCAGATTTGTGTGGCTTATCGCGTAATCGAAATTTAGCCGATTTCTTTTAGTACTCATGTGAATAACTTCACACTTTTCCTTATTCAGGGTCAATTGCCACTTTTCGCACCATACAGATATCTTATCTAAGTCATTTTGCAATTCGTTTTGGTCATCTGATGACTTTACAAGACGGTAAATGACAGCGTCATCTGCAAACAATCTAAGACGGCTACTCAGATTGTCTCCTATGTTCTTAATATAGATCAGGAACAATAGAGGGCCTATAACACGTCCTTGGGGAACGGTGGATATTACTTCTGTTTTACTCGATGACTTTCGGTCTATTACTACAAACTGTGACATTTCTGACAGGAAATCACGAATGCAGTCGCACAACTAAGGCGATACTCCGTAGGCACGCAGTTTGGTTAGAAGACGCTTCTGAGGAACGGTGTCGAGAGCCTTCTGGTAATCTAAAAATATGGAATCAATTTGACATCCCCTGTCGATAGCACTTATTACTTCATGAGTATAAAGAGCTAGTTGTGTTTTCGCAAGAACGATATTTTCTGAATCCGTGCTGACTACGTGTCAATAAATCATTTTCCTCGAGGTACTTCCTAATGTTCGAATACAGTATATGTTCCAAAACCCTACTGCAAATCGACGTTAGTGATATAGGCCTGTAATTCAGCGGATTACTCCTACTTCCCTTTTTGGGTATTGGTGTGACTTGAGCAATTTTCCAGTCTTTAGGTACGTATCTTTCTGTGAGCGAGTGGTTGTATATACTGTAATTGCTAAATATGGAGCTATTTTATCAGCATACTCTGAGAGGAACCTGACTGGTATACAATCTGGACCGGAGGCGTTGCCTTTACTAAGTGATTTAAGCTGCTTCGTTACTCCGAGGATATCTACTTCTATGTTTCTCATCTTGGCAGCTGTTCTTGATTGGAATTCAGGAATATTTACTTCGTCTTCTTTGGTAGGCCAGACGTAGAATTGAATCATCGTCCTCCCAAATACGATCCCAGTATGCTATCATTACGCCATCTCGCTCGGTAACTATGATGGAGGTAGACAGTGGTCATAAATGCTTCCCCTCCAAAGTATATCTCAAAGGCTTAGTAATAGTGGGATCTGGTGACTGGTGCCCAGGTAGATGCAGTAATTCATCCTCCTATTCACAAAACCAGTCCTGCATGATGTGGGCTGCGTGAACAGCAGCTCTGTCGTCTTGGAGCACAGGTTCACTATTGGGGAACAAACATTGTACCATGGGATGGACCTGGTCAGCCAAAATGGTCACATAATGTTTGGCAGTTTTGCGACCTTGCAGAGGCCCGTGGAATACCACGATATGGCTGCCCAAATCATCACCTGTCATTTACATCTTCATCATAGTCCGCAAGTCAGCTAACGTTGTGTGGTGGAGGGTACTTCTGGTACCGCTAACTAATCCTTCCCTGATCCACTCGCGAATGATGCGTGGCTGAACGATTGTCAGTAAGCCTTTGTATTAGCTCTAGTTCCTCGAATTTACTCGTCGTGGTCATTTCGCAAGATGTGTTTGAGAGGAACTACTGTGCCGTCCAACTCTTCGCAGAAAGTGCTCACTCAGTTTCAATAGTAAACCTCTCCGTGCTGCACAACACCTCTCTTGTAGCGTGTGACCCTGGAGTTTCTTGAGCATCTCTGTAAAGCTTTCGCGCCAGGACTAGACGAACCCGTGACGAGAGGATGCCGTTCTTCATTCGATCTTCTCTATCTCTTCTATCAATCCTACCTGTTAAGGATACCATATTAATTAACAATACACAAGAATCGGTAGGACAAGCGTCTTGTATGCCACTTCCTCCGTGGAGAGTTACATTTCCATAAGATTCCTTCTCTGAATCTCGGTCTGGCGTCTGCTCTTCCTACTGTTTGCTTTATGTGGTCATTCCACTTAAGGTCGTTCTCGATAGCTACTCCTAGATATTTTACAGTAGATACTGTTTCCAGCAATTTGTCATCAATAGTGCGCTTGTGCAGTAGTGGATTTCTTTTCCTATGTATGGGCAATGTATTACATTTATTTACGTTCATGTTCAACTGCCAGAGCTGCATCATTCATCAACCGTCTTCAGGTCATTCTGCAAATCGATATTATCTTCTGGCGTTGCTGCTTTGTTATAGACAACTGCATCATCTGCGAACAGTCTTAAAGAGCTTCCGACGCTTTCATTTATGTGTTCCATTCTTGGGACGTAACGTCGGCCAGAAGTTGGAAACAATGTGAAACAAGATTAATCCGATCAAATTATTTTCTTCCATTACTCAATAGTCTCGATTTTATGTCTTCGGCACCACGTTTTCTCTTATGGGTATTTGAATCACCGGCGTGTGCTTTTGGAATTTCAGGTAGCACTGCAGTTCCCTGCTTATGCATCTCCCTCCCTGTTGGTGTGGTGCTAACAGAGTTTGAAATTTTGTTCCGCAATGATTTTTGCAGCTGTCGTCCTTCTATTTTTTTGATGACTGCCCGACACAAAACTTCACGCTTCGCTTGGGTTCGGCAACATCGCCATTGGACTGTTGATGACTGGAAGCCGACTGCTGTGACCGAGCGGTTCTCGGCGCTTCAGCCCGGAACCGCGCGACTGCTACGGTCGCAAGTTCGAATACTGGATGTGTGTGATGTCCTTTCCTATGGGACTGATGATCTCAGATGTTAAGTCCCCTTCGTAATGGTGTGCGGCATGTGCAGTTGGAGTGATGTGGGATCCCTGATACTTCTGGATACGACTCTGACAGGTGACATGTACGTAAGCATCCTGTCTGATCACCCGCATCCATTCATGTCCATTGTGCATCCCCACGGACTTGGGCAATGGCAGCAGGACAACGTGACACCCCACACATCCAGAATTGCTATAGATTGGCTCCACGAAAACTCTTATGAGTTTAAACACATCTGGGACGCCTTGCAACATGCTGTTCAGAAGAGATCTCCACCACCTCCTGCTCTTGCGGATTTATGGACAGCCCTACAGAATTCATGGCGTCAGTTGCCTCCAGCATTACTTCAGACGTTAGTCGAGTCCATGCCACGTCCTGTTGCGGCACTTCTGCGTGCTTACGGGGGCCCTACACGATTAGGCAGGTGTACCAGTTTCTTTGACTCTTCACTGTATGTTTTCGATGGTGCTGAACCCGAATTTTCAAAGACTCACCGAAATTTCGACACGGAAATGTGTGAAAAATGGAAAATAACGCGAGAAAATGGGACTTTTTTGATGTTTTCACTTGTAACTTGGAAAACTACGCAATTTTCGACAAAATTGACTTTTTACGATAACAAAAGAGGATAAAATTTCCCACAAAATAGGTCTCAGTGGTATTTTTCCCGTCGCCAAGTTTATGGCGTTTGGCATATGTTGAAGTCAGCGTAATTTCTGACACCACCACCAAAACCCAACTCCTCATCTCTATGATTTTCACTCAAACGGCAAAGTGAAAGGTTTCATGACTACTACAATTACAAAGTATTGAAATAATTTATGTGAATTAGACAATAATTATACTTATGTTGCATCTAATCATCACAACATTATATTATTAATATAATAATTTTAAAGAAATTTCAAAGAAGTTTCATCCTCTTCATGCTTCGTTGCACCACTGCCCTCGTCTTTACTTTGTTCATCTAAATCTGCTTCTAGAACTACATGAGCACTCTGCAGTTCAAAATTAAATATCTGGCAGCGGGTTCATCGAACCACCTTTAAGCTGCTTCTCTACCAGTCCACTCTCTCGGCAAAAACAAATTTCCTCGCGAGCTCTGATTTGTCTTATTTTATTATGGTGATCATTTCTTCCTATGTAGGTGCACGCTAACAAAATGTTTTCATACTCTGAGTAGAAAGTTGGTGATTGAAATTTCATGAGAAGGTCCTGCTGCAGTCAAAAATGACTTTGTTTAATGACTGCCACCCAAATTCGTGTATAATATCCGTGGCTGTTTCTCTCTTACTTTGCGATAACACAAAACAAGCTGCCTTTCTTTGACCTTTTTCGATGTACTCCGTCAATCCTATCTGATGCGACACCACAAGTGTAGTGTGAGCAGTCTCTTTAGTAGACCTGTTACAGTTGCTAAGTTTTCTGCCAATAGATCGCAGTCTTTGGTTTTCTTACCCCACAACATTATACATGTGATCAGTTCAATTTGAGTTATTCGTAATTATAATCCCTAAGTATTTAACTGAGTTTACAGCCATTAGGTTTGTGTGATTTATCGTGTAATTGAAATTTAGCGGATTCCTTTTAGTACTCATGTGGAGTCACACTTTTCATCATTTAGAGTCAATTGGTACAATTGCGACAATCGATTACCTGTGATCGAGAGTAATGACGTTAGTCAGAGATAGTTTCACTGTCGACTGCACCTGACGAGTGGTGGCGCCCTCTATGTGTTCTATATAAATGGGACCTCCATAGACCAGAAGCCAGTCGTTGACTCACTTCGGAAGATGTTGCCCGCAGTTGGCAACGAAATTTTAGGAGGAAGTATTTCTACTGTTCGACCACAGCCTCTTAGCCCGGAAGTTTTAATTAATAAAGACGCCGGCCCGAAAACCTATACGTTGTGATATCGAGAGTAGATTGGTCACCACTAACTATATGAGTGGAGTACCTATTTGAAATGAGACTCAAGTTTTCTTTGAACTGTAATGGAAATGTATCATATGAGTCGGAGGTCGGTAACATGAACCAATTATTAATTTATTCCGGTTGTCAGGCGTAACCTCCACCCACACACTAACTCACAGGAACGATCTGCTTCAATTTTACTACAAGGTTTACTACTTCTGACAGAATAAATGCAGGCCGGGGTGGCTGAGCGGTTCTAGGCTCTATAGTCTGGAACCGCGCTACCGCTACGGTCGCAGGTTCGAATCCTGCCTCGGGCATGGATGTGTGTGATGTCCTGAGGTTAGTTAGGTTTAATTAGTTCTAAGTTCTAGGGGACTGATGACCTTAGAAGTTAAGTCCCAAAGTGCTCAGAGCCATTTGAACCATCTGAACAGAAGAAATACTCCGACAACAACTGTATTTAACCTATCCTTTCTGAAGACGATTAGGTCCTTTGTAAAAATCTGGGCTGAACTTGTTTCCGGCATCAGCCAGCTTTTCGTACCTATAGCAATTTGAGATTCAGAGCTTCCTGTTAGTGCTTGGAGCTCTGGTTTTTCTCCGACACAGCTACATTATTGATTATTGTTTTGTCTACCCTGTTACTGTGTTCTTCCTGTATCCCCTGAAACTGAACTCCTTTCTACAATTTCCTGAAACCAACCAATTCCCTCCACACAATCCCCGCTATACTCGTAGCAAAATGATAATGTATATGGGGATGTTACAGCTAAGTAAGATAATAGATGACTAATTTCCGTTAATTCCAGATAAGACGTCTATAATTAGAGCTGAAACCAATTTACAATGTTTGTTACAATAATGAGGGCATGAGATTTCACAATGGCAAATTTTAATAATAACAAAAACGTGAAATACGGCATATCTTCGATTGGTGTGGTACATTGGATTCCCCTATTACGTGGAAACCGTCGACTCCGTCAGAAGTGGGCGTATCGTGGTCAGCATTGCCCAAGACTAACTGAAATGACGCTGATGGATCAGACTCCAATCCTATTGCCATCACTGTTGATACCTCACAACGTACTGCTACCGTGTAAAAGGTACTGTATCTTAAAGCAGACAATATATCAACTATTTTTTGAGATCCATACTTCTTGTAGATGAATGCAGCCAGGCCAGCGTGAAAAGCTGACAAGGGAGAATTATGTCTGACGGCTGCCACTGTGTTGTGTGCCATGGCCATACTTTTGGTCTTCCATTCATCATCACTAGTCGATTAACGAAATTTTGGACAGTATCAGAAATAAGGACAGCGTCCTCTGTAAGAAAATCGTCTGGAGATGGGATACTGCTGTGCTGCGATCGAATATCTTCAACAAGTTTGTCTTCTGCTGTTTCGACCTCATCCTTTATGGAGTTTTGATCACTTTATTGTTTCCGATAGTGGAACTGCGAACGCATTCCATTCAAACACTGCCCTGTCACCTGCAAATAGTTTAAGGACGTAGCACAATCGATCTGAAATTTGAAATTCTCACTACCATTTTCTGCTACCTCCAACGTGACGGATTGCGCGCCAGACGACCTGACCATAGCAATATCCACCAACAGGATGCAAGGAAAATCCAGAAGGGGAGAGAGTAGGATTTGGAATCCAGGCAGTTGCGTAGTCGAATCCCGGATAGCCCCAGATTTTCCCGCCAAATATGCCAGTCCTAGTGTCTACAAATCGGAAGTAAGGAAAAACTGTCCCACACAGGGAGTATCGATTTAATTAATTAGTCAGACAATCTGACTGGGTAGAATTGAGTGGAGGTAGCGCAAATGACTGTTTCCAAAACATCCACAGGGATAGGTAGGGCTGGGTATTTACCTGGTACCCACTATATCATTCAGGACAAAAGATGGGTTAGTGTGGTTTCTGGTGACACACGGCACATGCTCGCTAGACATTTTACAGAGACAGACAGAGAGAGAGAGAGAGAGAGAGAGAGAGAGAAGAGAGTGCGAGAGAGAGAGGGAGTACGTGTTATGACAGTACTTTCCCAGGTATCAGTATTAAAGAGTTGCTGCCACCTGATGCTTTGTCTGACAGGAAGTAACCGGAGGGGAGTGGGGGAGAGGAAGAGGGGATTGGAGGGGAAGTGTGGTATTGTGAACTAACACAAAAAAAATGGTTCAAATGGCTCTGAGCACTATGCGACTTAACTTCTGAGGTCATCAGTCACCTAGAACTTAGAACTAATTAAACCTAACTAACCTAAGGACATCACACACATCCATGCCCGAGGCAGGATTCGAACCAGCGACCGTAGCGGTCGCTCGGCTCCAGACTGTAGCGTCTAGAACTGCATGGCCGCGAACTAACTCAGTCAGAATCTGCACAGCAGGGCGAGCATGTATAGTAACTGCTTACACTAACCTGGTGTGGAAGGTGAATGTTTGAGAACAAAACAGGAAATGAGTCTGGTATCAAATTTCAAAGGAAGCCGACATCCTGTATCACACACTCCGCAGGCGACTGGCGTCTCCAGTCCAGCAGTCTGCACTCAAAGTTTTACTCGCAGTTCAAGCCGTGTGGTGCGGCGCACGTGAAGACGTGATTTGGAGGTTTTTAACAGTGTAATTATGTGCAGTGAGTTATGTTGACGTAGATTTCAAATGGCTGGCTCTGAGCACTATGGGACTCAACATCTTAGGTCATAAGTCCCCTAGAACTTAGAACTACTTAAACCTAACTAACCTAAGGACATCACACACACCCATGCCCGAGGCAGGATTCGAACCTGCGACCGTAGCAGTCCCGCGGTTCCGGACTGCAGCGCCAGAACCACTAGACCACCGCGGCCGGCACGTAGATTTCACGACGGTATTTCTTGCGCGATCGGAAAAAGCAACATCTTCAAGTATTTCTTTTTTGTGTATTGTATAGGACCTGCGTCTTCCAAAATTAAATAAACAGCAGAGAATGATGAGCTTTTTCCTGCAAATAGTGAGATCCAAGCCCTGCAATTTGGTATGCAAATGGAATTTTATGAATAAACAGTATATTATTATGCCCTCTGCATTGTAGCTTTGAATTCCAGCCCACCAGCTCAGCGATTTTTCCCGCCAATTTTTTCTGGGAGGGGTCGTGAAGGAGGGGTCGAGGGGTGTGGGTTGGGATCAGTCGATCCCTGCATGTGAAGGTGAGTGCACACACGAAAATTTTCCAACAAGATAACGCCTCTGATCTGCATCAGTGTAATTATGTAAGTAGGACATGTAGTTGCTGGACAAGGTACTACTTGCACCTTCCAGTCCAATAGCCCAGTACAGAGTCCAATAGCCTCTCACCCCACTCCTGTTGGGCGAGAGGGAGGGGAGGGGAGGACAAGCTTCTCCTGCTACTTTCCAAGAGGGTATCACCCAAAATAAAGAAAATAAACTATCCTATACCCCTCCTCTCCAGTAGCTCAGCACCAACCAAGTCTTTACTGTTTTCCAAATGGAGGAGGGGAGGGGGAAGTGAAGGAGGGGAGAAGAGGGCTGAGGGATTTTCCAGAGGGGGAGGAGGTAATTAATTGATCAGTTTAATTAATTAGTCAATTTATTTCATATCAAAAGTGAGCTTTTAAAGGCTTGGGGGAGGGGGAAGGTTTTGGACTTCTCATAGGGCTGGGGGAGGAGGAGGGAAGAGGGACAGGTGGTGGGTTTCTCAGAAGGACAGATTAACTACAGCAGATCATAAATGAACCCTTATGGGGTCATAAAGCAATCAGCATAACATTAAGTTTGCCTCTGCATGTAGGCAACCCACACAAACAAAATGTTTCAGAACTCTCTTTGCTCTGGCTACTCACGCCAAGTTACTGGGCCTCAGTATTCATGATTGGTTTGAAGTTCATTCTTCGCATTTCGAGCAAACAATCGGGCCCCCCACCTGACATGAATCCCATTGAACAAATATGGGACATAATGGAGAGGTCAGTTTGTGCACAGAATCCTTCACCAGCAACTCTTTCGCATTTATGGACAGCTGTAGAGGCAACATGGCTCAGTCTTTCTGCAAAGGACATCCAGTGACGTGTTGAGTCGATGTTAAGTCGAGCTGCTGCCCTACGTTGGGCAAAACGAGGTCAGACACGATATTAGGAGATATCCCATGACTTCTGTTACCTCAATGTATACGGCTGTAAGTGGAAACATGGGTAGCTAGTCCACTTCAAATAAATCCAGGGACGACATTACAGAGCATTTATTGACAAACACATTGAAACAGCTATCAATCATACCTCAAGACGCAAATAATTTTAAAATAACGCAAAACTGAGAGCATGGCTAGCACAGACACCAGGTCTACATTGCGTCCTAAGGCCTGCTTCTAATAACTTTGCAACTATATGTATACTACACTCCTGGAAATGGAAAAAAGAACACATTGACACCGGTGTGTCAGACCCACTATACTTGCTCCGGACACTGCGAGAGGGCTGTACAAGCAATGATCACACGCACGGCACAGCAGACACACCAGGAACCGCGGTGTTGGCCGTCGAATGGCGCTAGCTGCGCAGCATTTGTGCACCGCCGCCGTCAGTGTCAGCCAGTTTGCCGTGGCATACGGAGCTCCATCGCAGTCTTTAACACTGGTAGCATGCCGCGACAGCGTGGACGTGAACCGTATGTGCAGTTGACGGACTTTGAGCGAGGGCGTATAGTGGGCATGCGGGAGGCCGGGTGGACGTACCGCCGAATTGCTCAACACGTGGGGCGTGAGGTCTCCACAGTACATCGATGTTGTCGCCAGTGGTTGGCGGAAGGTGCACGTGCCCGTCGACCTGGGACCGGACCGCAGCGACGCACGGATGCACGCCAAGACCGTAGGATCCTACGCAGTGCCGTAGGGGACCGCACCGCCACTTCCCAGCAAATTAGGGACACTGTTGCTCCTGGGGTATCGGCGAGGACCATTCGCAACCGTCTCCATGAAGCTGGGCTACGGTCCCGCACACCGTTAGGCCGTCTTCCGCTCACGCCCCAACATCGTGCAGCCCGCCTCCAGTGGTGTCGCGACAGGCGTGAATGGAGGGACGAATGGAGACGTGTCGTCTTCAGCGATGAGAGTCGCTTCTGCCTTGGTGCCAATGATGGTCGTATGCGTGTTTGGCGCCGTGCAGGTGAGCGCCACAATCAGGACTGCATACGACCGAGGCACACAGGGCCAACACCCGGCATCATGGTGTGGGGAGCGATCTCCTACACTGGCCGTACACCATTGGTGATCGTCGAGGGGACACTGAATAGTGCACGGTACATCCAAACCGTCATCGAACCCATCGTTCTACCATTCCTAGACCGGCAAGGGAACTTGCTGTTCCAACAGGACAATGCACGTCCGCATGTATCCCGTGCCACCCAACGTGCTCTAGAAGGTGTAAGTCAACTACCCTGGCCTGCAAGATCTCCGGATCTGTCCCCCATTGAGCATGTTTGGGACTGGATGAAGCGTCGTCTCACGCGGTCTGCACGTCCAGCACGAACGCTGGTCCAGCTGAGGCGCCAGGTGGAAATGGCATGGCAAGCCGTTCCACAGGACTACATCCAGCATCTCTACGATCGTCTCCATGGGAGAATAGCAGCCTGCATTGCTGCGAAAGGTGGATATACACTGTACTAGTGCCGACATTGTGCATGCTCTGTTACCTGTGTCTATGTGCCTGTGGTTCTGTCAGTGTGATCATGTGATGTATCTGACCCCAGGAATGTGTCAATAAAGTTTCCCCTTCCTGGGACAATGAATTCACGGTGTTCTTATTTCAATTTCCAGGAGTGCATGTGATTAAAAGTATCCGAACACTCCCAAAAACATACATTTTTCATATTAGGTGCACTGTGATGCCACGTATTGCCAGGTACTTCATATCACCGACTTCAGTAGTCATTAGACTTCGTGAGAGAGCAGAATGGGGTGCTCCGCAGAACTCACGGACTTCGAAAGTGGTCAGGTGATTGGGTGTCACTTGTGTCACACGTCTGTACTCGAGATTTTCACACTCATAAACATCTCTAGGTCCTCTGTTACTGATGTGATAGTGAAGTGGAAACTTGAAGGGATATGTATAGCACGAAAGCATACAGGCCGACCTCATCTGTTGGCTGATACAGCCCACCAATAGTTGAAGAGGGTCGTAATGTGTACTAGGCAGACATCTATCCAGACCATCACACAGGAATTCCAAACTCCATCAGAATTCTCTGCAAGTTAGGCAGGAGGTGAGAAAACTTGGATTGCATAGTCGAACGGCTGCTCATAAGCCACACATCCCACCGGTAAATGCCAAACGACGCCTTGCTTGGTATAAGGAGTGTAAACATTCGACAATTGAACAGTGGGAAAAACTTTGTGTGGAGTGACGAATCACTGTACACAATGTGGCGATCCGATGGCAGGCTGTGGGTATGGCAAATGCCCTGTGAACGTCATCTGCCAGCGTATGTAGTGCCTACAGTAAAATTCGGAGTCGGTGGTGTTATGGTGTTCAAATGGTTCAAATGGCTCTGAGCGCTATGCGACTTAACTTCTGAGGTCATCAGTCGCCTATAACTTAGAACTAATTAAACCTAACTAACCTAAGGACATCACACACATCCATGCCCAAGGCAGGATTCGAACCTGCGACCGCAGCGGTCGCTCGGATCCAGACTGTAGCGCCTCGAACCGCATGGCCACCCCGGCCGGCTTGTTATGCTGTAGTTGTGGTTTTCGTGGAGGGGGCTTGCACCCCTTGTTGTTTTGCGTGGCACTATTACAGCACAGGCCTACACTGATGTTTTAAGCACCTTCTTGCTTCCCACTGTTGAAGAGCAATTCGGGGATGGCGATTGCATCTTTCAACATCGTCGAACACCTGTTCATAATGCACGGCCTGTGCCGGAGTGGTTACACGACAGTAAAATCCCTGTAATGGACAGGCCTGCACAGAATTCTGATCTGAATCCTATAGAACACCTTTTGGATGTTTTGGAACGCTGACTTCGTGCCAGGCCTCACCGACCAATAGCCATACCTCTCCTCATTGCAGCACTCCATAGAGAATGGGCTGCAATTCCGTAAGAAACCTTCCAGCACCTGATTGAACGTATGCCTGCGAGAGTGAAAGCTGTCATCAAGGCTAAGGGTGGGCCAACACCATATTGAATTCCAGCATTACCGATGGAGGGCGCCAAGAACTTGTAAGTCATTTTCAGACAGGTGTCCGGATACTTTTGATCGCATAGTGTGTGTGGGTAGTAGAATAATTGTCATTTGTTTCCTGGTATAAGTAGTTTATTGCACATTGACAATAGAGCCTCAGAGCTTTAATGATAACTAGGCTCTCCCTAGCATTCATATACTTAATACTTGATAGACAAAAGTGCTCACGTGTTCTAGAGGTAGCGTCTTTGACTAAACATTAAATATCCTTGTTTACGGGATAACCTTTTTGAATAAAAGTAATCAGTAATGGCGGCTGAAGACTTCCGGTCTAGGTAGATACCCTCGTACTGCTAACGACATTTTCAAAGAGGGCGGAGGAGCGGACAGAGATTCAGGGCACTCTCTTGCCCATGTTGCCCATGGGGTGGGAAACTGCCCCTAAAACTCGGAAGAATCAGCAATGATCGACGACATGAAGAGGCAGAAGGCAATGGGAACTGCTACATAAATACACGTAATGTGTGTGTATAGGTCATATGGCTTGTAACTGAGAAAGTGTCATGATGATCTCTCCTTGACAAAAGATTCCGCACTAGCCCCCTTCCGGATCTTCGGGATGGGACTGCCAAGGTGGAGGTGACTACCAGAGAAAGACTGAATAGTCAGAGAAAGGATAACGTTCTACGAGGCGGGAAATGGAACGTCGGAAGTTTGAGCGTGATAGAGAAGCTAGGAAACCTGAAAAGGGAAATATTAAAGCTCAGTCTAGATACAGTGGTAATCAGTGAAGCGAAATGGAAAGAAGACAAGGACTCTGGTCAGATGAGTATAGGGTAATATCAACAGCAGCAGAAAATGGTACTGCGAGAGTAGGATTCGT
The DNA here is from genome assembly GCF_023864275.1 of Schistocerca cancellata. Taxonomy (NCBI): domain Eukaryota; kingdom Metazoa; phylum Arthropoda; class Insecta; order Orthoptera; family Acrididae; genus Schistocerca; species Schistocerca cancellata. Next base: position 824,271,786 of record NC_064627.1, on the reverse strand, counting down.
CATGAATAGGAAGGCAGCGCAGAGATTTAGTTACTGTGAACAGTTCAGCGATAGGATAAGAATCGACAGCAAAGCAACACCAACAACAATAATTTAGGTATACATGCCGATGTCGCAAACAGAAGGTGATGAGGTAGAGAAAGTATTGGAAAACGCCAGAAGATACAGGAATATTCTAGTTTCATTACATCATGGACGGCCAGAAATTCCAAAATCAGATACTGGATTATAAGGCGGACCCAGGAGCAAATATATATAGTCTCAGATCACAATTTATTAATGATGAGGAGTAGGCTGAAGTTTAAGGGACTAGACGGGAAGAATCGATGGGCAAAGAAGTGGGATGCGGAAGTAATAAGGAATAAAGAGATACGCTTGAAGTTCTCTGAGGCTATAGATACTGTGATAATGAATATCTCAGTAGGCAGTTCAGTTGAAGAGAAATGGGTGATCACAGAATTCGGAAAGAGAAGAGTAGTTACGAGGAAGATAACTGCGAAGAAACCATGGGTAACAGAAGAAGTACTTCAACTGATCAACGAAAGAAGGAAGTACAAAAATGTTCAAGGAAGTTCAGTAACAAAAATATAAAAGTCAACTAGATACGAAATTAACAGGAAGTGCAATGAAGCTAAGACGAAAATGCTGCCTGAAAAATGTGAAGAAATCGAAAAAGAAATGATTGTCGGAAGGACTGACTTAGCATATAGAAAACTCAAAATAACCTTCAGTGAAATTAAAAGCAACGGCGGAGTGCGATGGGAATACGCTTGATAAACGGAGATGTTTAGCAAACTCAAGTGGCAGAACCTGCAAGAGAGGCGCTCTGCATCGCGGTGTAGCTTGCTGTGCAGGTTTCGAGAGGGAGCGTTTCTGGATGAGGTATCGAATATATTGCTTCCCCCTACTTATACCTCCCGAGGAGATCACGAATGTAAAATTAGAGAGATTCGAGCGCGCACGGAGGCTTTCCGGCAGTCGTTCTTCCCGTGAACCATACGTGACTGGAACAGGAAAGAGAGGTAATGACAGTGTCACGTAAAGTGCCCTCCGCCACACACCGTTGGGTGGCTTGCGGAGTATAAATGTAGATGTAGCTGTAGAAACGCAGAGGAGAGAGAGGATAGGTGGAAAGAAAACACTGAACGCCTGCTAAGAGGCGGAGAACTTGTTTGTTGGTGTGATATATGTAGGAAGAAATAGGAATCGACAGCAAGGGCCAGGAGATCCAGCATTAGGAAAGGAAGATTGGTTTTAACGTCCCGTCAACATCGAGGTCATTAGAGACGGAGCACAAGCTCGGACTGTGTCAAGAATGGGGAACGAAATCACTGTGCCCCTTCAGAGGAACTATCCAGGTTTTTGTTGTTGTTGTTGTTGTTGCGGTCTTCAGTCCAGAACTGGTTTGACGTAGGTCTCCATGCTACTCTAACCTGTGCAAGCTTCTTCATCTTCAAGTACCTACTGCAACTTACATCCTTCTGAATCTGTTTAGTGTATTCATCTCTTGGTCTCCCTCTACGATTTTTACCCTCCACGCTGTCCTCCAATACTAAATTGGTGATCCCTTGATGCCTCAGAACATGTCAAGTTGTGCTACAAGTTCCTCTTCTCCCCAATTCTTTTCAGTACCTCCTTATTAGTTACGTGATATTCCCATCTAATCTTCAGAATTCTTATGTAGCACCACATTTCGAAAGCATCTATTCTCTTTATGTCTAAACTATTTATCGTCCATGTTTCACTTACATACATGGTTACACGCCATACAAATACTTTCAGAAACGACTTCCTGACACTTAAATCTATACTCGATGGTAACAAATTTCTCTTCTTCAGAGACGCTTTCCTTGCCATTGCCAGTCTACATTTTATATCCTCTCTGCTTCGACCATCATTAGTTATTTTGCTCCCCAAATAACAAAACTCATCTACTACTTTAAGTGTCTCATCGGCAAACCTCAATGTTCTTATTTCTTCTCCATGGATTTTAATTCCTACTCCAAATTTTTCTTTTGTTTCCTTTACTGCTTGCTCAATATACAGATTGAATAACGTCGGGGATAGGCTACAACCCTGTCTCACTCGCTTCCCAACCACTGCTTCTCTTTCAAGCCCCTCGACTCTTGTAACTGCCATCTAGTTTCTGTAAAAGTTGTAAATAACCTTTCTCTCCCTGTATTTTATCCCTCCCACTTTCAGAATTTGAAAGAGAGTATTCCAGTCATCATTGTCAAAAGCTTTCTCTAAGTCTACAAATGCTAGAGACGTTGGTTTTCCTTTTCTTAAGCTATCTTACAAGATAAGTCGTAGGGTCAGTATTGCCTCACGTGTTCCAACATTTCTACGGAATCCAAACCGATCTTCCCCAAGTTCGACTTCTACCAGTTTTTTCATTCGTCTTTAATGAAATCGTGTTAGTATTTTGCAACTGTGGCTTATTAAACTGATAGTTCTGCAATTTTCACATCTGTCAACACCTGCTTTCTTTGGGGTTGGAATTATTATATTCTTCTGGAAGTCTGCCGGTATTTCGTCTGACTCATACATCTTGCTCACCAGATGGTAGAGTTTTGTCATGGCTGGCTCCCGCAAGGGTATCAATAGTTCTAATGGAATGTTGTCTACTCCTGGGGGCTTGTTTCGACTTAGATTCTGTCAGTGCTCTGTCAGACTCTTTACGTAGAATCGTAGCTCCCATTTAAGCTTCATCTGCGCCCCCTTCCATTTCCATAATATTGCCCTCAAGTACATCAGTCTTGTGTAGACGGTCTATATACTCCTTCCACCTTACTGCCTTCACTTCTTTGCTTAGAACTGGGTTTCCATCTGAGCTCTTGATATTCATACAAGTGGTTCTCTTTTCTATAAAGGTCTCTTCTATTTTCCTGTAGGTAGCATCTATCTTACTCCTAGTGATATATGCCTCTTCATCCTTACATTTGTCCTCTAGCCATCCCTGCTTAGCCATTTTGCACTTCGTGTCGATCTCATTTTTGAGACGTTTGTATTCCTTTTTGCCTGCTTTATTTGCTGCATTTTTATATTTTCTCCTTTCATCAATTAAATTCAATATATCTTCTGTTACCCAAGGATTTCTACTAGCCCTCGTCTTTTTACTTACTTGATCGCCTGCTGCTTTCACTAGTTCATCTCTCAAAGCTACTCATTCTTCTTCTACTGTATTTCTTTCCCCTGTTCTTGTCAATCGTTTCCAATGCTCTCTGTGAAACTCTCTACAACCTCTGGTTCTTTCAGTTTATCCAGGTCCCATCTCCTTAAATTCCCACCTTCTTGCAGTTTCTTCAGTTTTAATCTACAGTTCATAACCAATGGATTGTGATCAGAATCCACATCTGCCCCTGGAAATGTCTTACAATTTAAAATCTGGTTCCTAAATCTCTCTCTTACCATTATATAATCTACCTGAAACCTTCCAGTGTCTCCAGACCTCTTCCACATACACAACATTTTTAATTATTCTTAAAGCAAGTGTAAGCTACGATTAAGTTACACTCTGTGCAGGCGGCTTCCTCTTTCATTCCTTACTCCCATTCCATATTCACCTACTACTTTTCCCTCTCTCCCTTTTCATACGCCGGCCGAGGTGGCCGTGCGGTTAAAGGCGCTGCAGCCTGGGACCGCAAGACCGCTACGGTCGCAGGTTCGAATCCTGCCTCGGGCATGGATGTTTGTGGTTAGTTAGGTTTAACTAGTTCTAAGTTCTAGGGGACTAATGACCTCAGCAGTTGAGTCCCATAGTGCTCAGAGCCATTTGAACCATTTTTGAGCCTTTTCATACTATCGAATTCCAGTTCCCCAAGACTATTAAGTTTTCGTCCCCCTTCACTATCTGATTAATTTCTTTTACCATCATACATTTGTTCAATGTCTTCCTCATCTGCGGAACTATTTGGCATATAAACTTGTACTACTGTGGTAGGCGTGGGATTCGTGTCCATCTTGGCTACAAGAACGCGTTCACTATGCTGTTCATAGTAGCTTACCCGCGCTCCTATTTTTTTATCCATTATTAAACCTACCCCTGCATTACCCCTATTTGATTTTGTATTTATAGCCCTGTATTCACCTGACCAAAGGTCTTGTTTCTCCTGCCACTGAACTTCACTAATTCCCACCATATTTAACTTTAACCTATCCTTTCCCCTTTTCAGTTTTCTAACCTAACCTAACCTAACCTATCCATTTCCCTTTTTAAATTTTCTAACCTACCTGCCCGATTAAGGGATCTAACGTTCCACTCTCCGACCCATAGAATGCCAGTTTTCTTTCTCCTGGTAAAGACGTCCTCCTGAGTTGTACCCGCCTGGAGAACCGAATGGGGGACTATTTTACCTCTGGAATATTTTACCTAAGAGGACGCCGTCATCATTTAACTATACAGTAAAGCTGCATGCCCTCGGGAAAAATTACGGCTGTAGTTTCCCCTTGCTTTCAGCCGTTCGCAGTACCAGCACAGCAAGACCGTTTTGGTTAATGTTACAAGGGTAGATCAGTCAATCATCCAGACTGTTGACCCTGCGACTACTGAAAAGGCTACTGCCCCTCTTTAGGAACCATACGTTTGTCTGGCCTCTCAACAGATACCCCTCCGTTGTGGTTGCAGTTACGGTACGGCTATCTGTATCGCTGAGGCGCGCAAGCCTCCCCATCAACGGCAAGGTCCATGGTTCATGTATGGGGGAGGGGGGGGGGGGGTATTTACCTGGAGCGAGTTAGGAAATAACGGAAAACTTAACCCTGGATGGCCGAACGCGAGTTTGAACAGTCGCCCTCCCGAACGCGAGTCCAGTGTACTAAGCACTGAGCCACCTCGCTCGGTCCAGTATAAGGGTCAGAATTTAAAAGAGCTGTGGACGACTTCAGATCAAGTAAGGCACAAGGGATTTATAACATTCCATCCGAATTTCTAAACTCATTGGGGGAATGGCATCAAAATGACTATTCACGTTCGTGTGTAGAATGTATGAGATCGGCTATCTACAATCCGACTTTCGGAAAAACATCATCCACACAATTCCGAAGATTGCATGAGCTGAGAAGTGCGTGAATTATCGCTTAATTTGCTTAACAACTCATGCAATCAAACTGCTAACAAGGATAATATAGAGAAGAATGAGAAAGGAAAATTGAGGATTTGTTAGATGATGATCAGTATTGCTTTAGGACAGGTAAAGGCACCAAAGTGGCAATTCGAACGTTGCCATTGATAATGGAAGTAAAACTGAAGAAAACTCAAGACAAATCACAGGCCTTGTCGACCTGGAAGAAGCATTCGACGATTTAAAATGGTACAAGATGTTTGAAATTTTGAGGAAAAAAGTGGTAAGCTATAGGAAAAGACGGGTAATGTACGACACGTACAGTAACCAAGAGGAAACAATTAGACTGGAAGACCAAGAAGGGATTGCTCGAAATAAAAAGGATTTAAAACAAGAACGTAGTCTTTCGCTCCTACTGTTCAATCTGTACATCGAAAAAGCTGTGATGGAAACAAAAGAAAGGTTCAAGAGTGGGATTAAAATACAGGCTGAAAGGATATCAATGATAAGATTCGCTGATCACAGTGCTAACCTCAGAGAAAGTGAAGACGAATTAAAGGATGTGTTGAGTGGAATAAGCAACCCAGTGACTGCAGAATATGGACTGAGAGTAAATTGAAGAAAGACGACAGTAATGAGAAGTAGCAGAAATGAGAACTATGAGAAACTAAACATCAGGATTGGGGATCACGAAATGGACGAAGCTGAGGAATTGTGCTCCTAGGCAGCGAAATAACCCATGATCGATGGAGCAAGGAAGACATAAAAAGCAGATTTACGGCAAACAGGGCATTCCTGGTCAGGAGAAGTCTGTTAGTATCAAACATAGACCTTAATTTGAGGGAGAAATTTCTATGAATGTACATTTTGTTGTGTGGTATTGAAACATAGGCTGTGGGAAAAATGGAATAGAAGAGAGTCGGAGCATTTAAGATGTGGTGCTATAGAAGAATGTTGAAAATTAGATAGATTGATAGGGTAAAGAATGAGGAGGTTCTCCACAGAATCGTCGAGGAAAGAAATATATGATGGACACTGATGAGAGAAGGGACAGAATATAGAACATTTGTTAAGATATAAAGGAATAGTTTCCATGGTATCAGAGGGAGCTGTAGAAGAAGACAGAGATTGCAGTACATCCAGCAAATAATTGAGGTCGTAGGTTGCAAATGTCACTCTGAAAGGTTGGCACAGGAGAGGAATTCGTACCGAGTCACATCAAACCAGTCAGAAGACTCACGACAAAAAAAAAAAAAAAAAAAAAAAAAAAAAAAAAAAAAAAAAAAAAAAAAAAAAAAAATCTTAGTTTCGCGCCTAAATGTCGGCCTACACATAATCTCAGTAGAGCCGTATCGCAGATTGAATGCGGGTGGACGCCGACCCACCACCTTTCCTCCGAGGGATATAACGCCCCCTTATTACTTTATATGGAAAACATTTACTTCCCACAGTAATTCTTCCTCGCCGTCTCACGTAATTAAATTATTCTTACAATTAGTGCTGAATTATAAAAATGGTTCAAATGGCTCTGAGCACTATGGGACTCAAAATCTGAGGTCATCAGTCCCCTAGAATTCAGAACTACTTAAACTTAACTAACCTAAGGACATTACACACATCCATGTCCGAGGCAGGATTCGAACCTGCGACCGTAGGAGTCGCGCGGTTCCGGACTGAAGCGCCTAGAATCGCTCGGCCACCGCGGCCGGCAGCTGAATTATAGCTCACATAATATATTAGATGTGACGCCAACTGAGCATTGGTAAATGGGCAGTGCAAGTAACGCAATAAAAAAAGAACAATTAAATGGGACCACATGCAGTCGGACATACACCGAGATAGTGTACGTCGTCACCTTAGATACTCACAGTACGGAACACATCCCTCGAAAATAATGTCGGACAATACATAACTCCCTTCTTCATCATCCTTGTTTATTGATGCAACCAAACTTGATTACTATCTTAAACCTAAGCTGTGCGATAAGACATTGCTGGCAGATTAAAACTGCGTGTCGGACAGAGATTCGTGGCAGATTAAAACTGTGTGTCGGACAGAGATTCGAACTCAGGACCTTTGCCTGTCGCAGGAAAGTTCTCTACCAACTGATCTACCCTAGCACGACTCACGACCCGTCCTCACAGCTTCAATTCTGCCAGTACGTCGTCTCCTACCTTCCAAGCTCCAAGCTCCGAGTTCGAGTCTCGGTCCGGCTCACACTTTTAATGTGCCAGGAAGGCTCATAACAGTGCACACTCCGCTGCAGAGTGAAAATCTCATTCTGAAGCATTGGTAAAATAACAAATTTCCCACTTCCTTATACTGATATTGCGTTCTTCAATAGCACAACAATAACATGGAATGTTGTCTGTTGACTTGACCATCTGCTGTGATATTATTCTGCTGCAAAGAGTAGACCAGTTTATTATTTTCAGCCATTGTCGTGTGTTTGGTCTGTGCGTTTACAGTCCGACTGTTAGCAGCTCCGCTGTTTCAAAGCTTGGTGTATTAACTGCGTAAATTGTGCTAGCAACTGAAAGGTGTCATTTACAATTCGGAACGCAGTATAGGAGATTATTTTTAATGCATTTACTGCTAGGATTCAACTAAAGAAGGTGGTCAATGTGGTTTGAACGAACGTGAAACTGATAACTGTCCATTTACGTCATATACAAGAAGTAGCACCGAAACAGGTTTGTAGAAGATAAAAGGCAGTCACGTGAAGTTATTGCTTGTTATCTGGAGCCCCGACGCACATCTAATTATCATGTTTGTTGGCAAGACAGTACATGGAGAGAGTGTAAGATAAAATAAGAGCGACTGGTGTACAAGGAAGACAAGCTGGGTTGGTCAATATGAAAAATGTGCAGAGTAAATCACAGGGAGTGTACATTTCTAAAGAACGGAGTAGTACTTCGGCAGGTCCAGTTAATAGAAGTAAACAAGCTCAGTAAACATCACTAAGAAAAAAGATTCATGGAGGAAGGAATTCGGAAGCTCATTTAATTGCACATAGACAAGGGAAAAAAGACGGTATCATGTTCCAGTATACCTTGTAGTTGAACAGCAGACATTTTTGAAAGTACAAGCAAAGTGTTTCGTGCAGTAGACTTTCCAGCAAAAAATAACAACCCATGTTTATACTTTCACAAAGTAGTGGATTTGAAAATTCAAAATGATTTCCACATGGGCAAAACACTACATAGTAAACTCATTTGTGCCAACATCACAGACTGCATTGCGTACGCTATCAGGAAGGAGTTCTGTTCATCCATAATGTCAAAGAATTCCAAGATTTCTGTGTTCATCGATGAATCTATATCCATCGTGTACCATCAGTTTTCACAGTGTATTTAAGATCAGGAATTACTGACGGTAGTGTAAATGACTTTTCTTTGGATATCACTCAACTTCAAAAAACATATACACAAACAATAGAAGACGAACTTTTAAAATGGCTCTCTAAGTGTGGTTTTTCTTCAAGTTATTTGAATGACAATTTGACTGAAAGCTGCAATGATGAAAATTTGATTTAAGCATACAATGAAGGTGCTAGTGTAATGCTAGATAGGAATTCAAGTGTTTTACAACTACTTAAGAACAAGCACAGCAAACTACAGTATTCAAAGGACATTGCTTGTGCCACCGCATTGAACTAGGGAGTGCTGATGCAATTGAAGTGAATGGTGTGAACCACATTATCATTTTTTTAACAAGCTGTGTGCATTGTAGCACCCACATCCAAAGGATCAACATGAACTGTCAACTGTTACACAAGAGTTAGATGCACAACCTAAAAGAATACCTGAAGTATTCTCAGTTCGTTGGGTGGCCTCGAGCTTTAGAACAGTGGAAGCAGTATGGAAGTCCTACCAGGCTTTGAATGTTCATTTCAATAGATGTTTGCAGGAAAATTAAACTTAAGGGAAGAGTTCAAGGGATTGCGGACCATCAAGCTCCGAGTTCGTGTGCAACAATGGAAGCTGCTTTCTGGTGTTCTGGTAGAGATTAGTATTCTCTCACAACACTTCCAAAAGTATAGTGGTAATATTCCCTGATGATACGGGTAATTACAAGGTCAATAAGAGCCACTGAACAATTGAAGGAAATGCTAGGGGCTTGCATGAAGGAAGCAGGGAAAGGAATTTCGGAATGACACTTTAAAGATATTTCACTAATTACCAGAAGAGAATCAAACAGAACGACTACCCAAATTAATAACAAACGGTTCTTCCACAGCCTTAGTGTCAATTTGAGACGAAGGCTAATTTCGAATGACAACAAGTCTTAAATTAGGCCAGCCGCGGTGGTCTAGCGGTTCTAGGCGCTGCAGTCCGAACCGCGGGACTGCTACGGTCGCAGGTTCGAATCCTGCCTCGGGCATGGGTGTGTGTGATGTCCTTAGGTTAGTTAGGTTTAAGTAGTTCTAAGTTCTAGGGGACTTATGACCTAAGATGTTAAGTCCCATAGTTCTCAGAGCCATTTGAACCATTTTCTTAAATTAGGGGTTGCTGACGCAATTGAAGTCGTTTGTTTTGGATGGTAAAAGAATGGCCCGTATGACATTGGTAAAAGAATGGCTATATTACATTGCGAGCCCAAGGCTAGGAGTAAAAGAAAATCTAACAAAAGTACCTGATCGTTTTCTTCCTTTTTCTCCAAATGTAAGAGAAGGTTTCAGAGAGAACATTTCTGATAGCCTGAATACTTTTGTGTTTGTGTGTTTATACGCTCCCTGTGAGTGCTTCGGAATGTGGAAGAGGCTTCAGCACAGTGGGGTTAGTTGTGGCAACATTGCGGAATTCGCTTTCTCGTCTTTAACGTATATTTCAATTGCGGAACCTCCGCTACATCTGTGGAATCCCGAAGGTTACAGTAAAGCTTGGATCAAGAAGGCTAGGAGTGACGAAAACAACCAATGCAAGAAGGCTAATCTACATCTGCAGTAGTCTGATCGATATTCCACCTTATGGGTGAGCCGTGCGCCGAGTTCGATAGCTCGCATTCGGCGAGTTGAGCATGTTCTTTGCCGGTTGGAGGGTCTTTGGTTTTCTCTCTGGTGGAAAAGAGGAAGTGGATTGAGCGGAAAGGCAGGACAGCTGTGGGCACTGGAAGGTGTCTCCAGTGGAACGTAGGGGCGTCCTGGAGAGCAATTAGTCAGCTTTGCCGGCGCATCGTTTTCCTGGTGTGAGCGCTGAAAGTCGGCGTTCTCAGTGCACGGCAGTGCGGCTGCTGCCGTGCCGTGCTGGGCCAGGCTAGTGCTACCCTGACTGTACTTGTCCGCGTAGTACCCGGTTTCCTCCCGGAGAATTTGGCTCGATTCAGCGAAGCCCACCAGTGTAGAGGAAAGAACCCCGTTCCGTTTCCTTATGTTTGTGGTGAGTCCAGTGACTTGTCTCCATTGCCTACTGTTGATTGTGTTTGAAGCAGCTTGGCACTGGCCTTCAGCTTGGTTTTTAAATTTTTTTTAGTTGTGCTACTCTCTCCCATTTTCCATGTGATTCTGAAACGCTTGGTAGCATGTGCTCAGATCTCTCCCTTAGGGAAATTGTTTACGTCTAGAGCAAATGTTTTTAAAAACCTTTTTTGGTCGCTTGGTTTTAGTAAAGTGCAGCCTGCTGTTTTGGTGATTTAATTTTAAGGTCTAGAGATCTGTCCCCAATTCTAAGGCATATTTTGTGACTATGTTGGTCTTAAAAAAGAGAACCGCTTTATTTAGTGACACAGAGTTGTTTCTTGCAGCCAGTAAGTTGCCCCCCTCCTCCCCAACCTTAGATACCACGACACCCTTTAGGAGAAATAAGTGGAATATTTTATATTATGTTTAAGTGATGCTTGCCTCAGTTAATTGTATGTAAAGGTGTGCTAAAAATAATTCCATGAGGACAACTGAAGCTCTTGAGAACCTCTGATTTGATCATTAAGCTAATACAAGACCATTTGTATACCTTACATAGTGGATACAAGTTTGAAGTCTGCTTCTGCATTAATTAAGATCGTGGCGATAGTTGTTTACAGTTAAGATACAAATAATTTTTGATCTTGGCCAGTAGAAATACTGACTTTAAGTGAGTACCTCGCTCGAACCTGTTAACTTCAACTAGCATCGTGAGGGAGTTAACACTCAGTGGCGCTTTAATCCTAACTTAATATTAGTTGTTGGATTTGTTTTAGAGTTGGGGCAAAGGCTTTGGTTTTATTTAACCTGTTCACTGCATAAGAGAGCTTTGCTGTATATGTTGTAGTGCACAACCTATCCTCTCTAGGCTTTTTGTTGCCAGCGGGCTGAGACACCACTCTATTGTAATTTTCAGGTTATGGCGTGCCTTGGCATGACTTTCAATGTAAATTATTAATATTTAATGATTTTATGAATTGTAATTTTTAAAATAACTTTAAAGGATATGTAAACTGTTTCTCTTCTGGTATTTCACGTTTAACGCCTATTCTTAAGGGTGAAAGCTCAAGTTTAATCTTTAATGTGTTTTTTATGTTGAGTCTTGTACTTCGTTGTTGTCGAGGAAAAGAAATTATTGTTGGCTAATAAATCGTTTCAAGTGTAATTGATAACAAATGATGTTGAATAGTTTTCCCCAGCCCTTCTTCTGGTACCTGTTGGTTGATGTCCTCCTTAGATACAAGCGCTTGTTGCCTATCAATAGGATCGTCTTTAGGTGAATACCCTCACTATTTTTGTTAGGAATACAGCACTGATAAACCCCGACACCACTGACATACGACGTTGCGATAAGTCGCGTCCAATATCGCTGCCTCCGTTTCGATCTTAGACGTCGCTACTTACTCGTCAATATTGTACTCTTCATTGCTGCTCAAGAAAGTGGGTTATGCATATTAGCTGCTCCGTCCCAACACACTATTAAAATTAGCAAAGAGGAACATCAGAACAACAACGTTTTTGTTCATTTGTCTCGATGTGATGGCGATATACCCAGTCCATATATTTCAATCCATCGTCCTTGGTCAGCAAAGAAAGCCATCTCGATTGGCCTGATACACAGCTGCAATATTTCCACTTTGGCGGGCTTTTTGAATAAGTTGTGAGCATTCGCAGTACCCAGCAGGCGGCGACCCTGTCATGTTCAAAATGTCACACAAGATGAGGCGATTCACGACTGATTTTCACTTTTCTCGACTATTTCTTCGACTGTAATACGTCGATTTTCGTGTAGTAGAGCCTTACTTCTCTTGCAATTTCCAGTTCTACGTCATTGACACTTTGTCCACATTGGGAGCGTCTGTTCTACACTAGAGTTCAATTGATTTTCTATCGTCTTCCGTAACTATGGATTTGTGGTTAAAAGAGGGATATCGTTTTGAATATTCTATAATATCTGTATGATTCTGATAATAAAGCAAGTGTAAATATGTAAAGACTAAGCGCCTCTGTTGTGGTGTATCTGACTGATTGTGCGCTTTGAAGGTCGTTGACGAGTATTCACAACACTGGCGTGCCTTTACCTGAGACGGTTGCAATAGAATGGGCCTAATTCTTTCGGCTGTCTGTTTGACAATCAGTTCAAATTAGTTTACGGTGTGTTCGTACAATACTACTTCCTAGTGGGACGGAGATGGGAACTGAAAAGTACGCTGTAACTGAAATTAAAATCCTGCAAGTGTGAAGCAGAACAATACGCAAGACGGCAGGCCTCATACACTTATTAAGGGCCATCGAATAAGTCCATTTTGCATTTCTGAAATCTGAATGTCATTTCGGTTAAATATTATGGACGGAGTAACGACCTGTCCGTGGCTGGTGGCTCTCTTTTGTAATGCCGAATCTCAGGAGTCTTGCCGGACAATAGCAACAAAAGTTGCCGTAGCCCAATTTACAATTGTGCATACGCTGCAGTGGTTCAAGCAAACTCATACCCGGGCAAGTGTTTTTGCGATCTGGAAGACCCTGAGTAATATTGTACAGGGAAGATCAGGTCTTATGTGTGTAGGGTAAGCGTTCTGCTGCTGAAATTCGGGAAGAAGTAAACAGTATGCGAGCAGATTCAGTCCCTGTCTCAGCAGCGCAACATCGTCTTGGTGAATAAGGTTTAAAAGGCTGCATAGCGTCCAAGAAACCTCTATTACACAAGCAAATTAAGACAAATGACTGCAACGGCCACAGCAACATAAAAACTGGAGCGTGTGGCAATGGTCCAAGGTGTGTAAGTGTAAGATGTGTGTATGTGTGCGAAACCATGTTTGTTCATGGGCTTAGTGGAGAATGAAGAGTCAGTGTGTGACGCGAATGGTGAAGCATAGTATCATATTGCTCCTGATGTGGGGATGTTTCGCGATTGATAAAGTTTGTGATCTACCGAGAATTAACTCAATGTTAAAGAAGAAAGGACGTCACACGATACTGATCAACAGCGCAGTTACACCTGGCAAGAGACTTATTGGCTGTGGATTTGTTCTTAAGTAGGACAATGATGCCAAACATTCTTCCAAATTGTGCAGAAGGTATGTCTATAGAAAAGAGAAATGTGGAGACCAGAAAATATGACTTGGTCAAATCAGTCACCTGACTTTAGTCCCATTGGATTCTTATGGGATGAACTTGACAGGGAGGACAGAAAATGGTGAGCATCTGATGTTGAACGTGTGTGGAATAATTTACAGTCGGTCTGGACTGCAATACAGAGGGGTCCAAAAAATGTATCCACTGTTTAAAAGTCCATAACTTGCAAACTAATTGACGTAGTTGTCTCATTTTTGGTGAAAGTGTAGCTTAAAATCCAACTTAAAGATATCACTGTAGGTGTTCCAAATGGTCACCATTAACATCCACACACAAACGATGCCGGCGAACTGCAGCACGAACTACTGACTGCAACGTGTTCAGTTGGATATTTACCATGAATGTACGATGGATTCTCGAAGTTCATCCAATGTGCGTGGCTTTTGTCTATAGACGACGTCCTTTAGTGTTCCCCACAGGTAAACGTCCAGAGCAGTTAGGTCTGGGGAACGTGGTGAATACTCCAAAGGACCTCTACGGCCTATCCGTCTTCCTAGCAGATTTTCGTCGAGATACGCCCTAACACGATTTTGGTAGTGGGCTAGGGCACCATCTTGTTGAAAGTAACCTCTTAATCGTTGCGCCCCACGTTAGTAAACCACTCGCAGTACTTCATCCTATGATCTGGGTTCTCCTCGTTCATTGCGAGTAGCAATCGTGGAATGTAGCACTTCCACTTCGCTGTCTTCACTCCAGTTTCACGAGCACACTGTCTCACAGACTTCTGTGGTGAGCGAGTGAATTGTTGTAATACACGACAGGAGTTAGCTGGACTTGTTACTGTTACAGGTCGTCCAGATCGTTGTTTGTGTACTGTACATCTTTAACACAGTCTTCGGCTTCAAATTTGTCTCGAATGCGACGAATCGTTAAACGTGTCGGTGGCTCTATTTGATACTCATTTCACCATTGCCGTTGAACCTCATTAATGTTTTCGTACTTAAAATACCACTTCAAAACTGACTTCCTTTCATCGAATGTAAGCCTTGCGCCAGGCATGTTTACTCGAGTAACTAGGTGTAACTAAGAACAAAACACTGACTCTCTGGTGACTGTCATCTGACAAAACAAAACAACGCAATACAATGCTTGTGTGGCGATTGCCGGAACTACAAACTACGAGGTGCATTCAAGTTCTAAGGCCTCCGATTTTTTTTCTCCGGACTGGAAAGAGATAGAAACATGCGCATTGTTTTAAAATGAGGCCGCGTTCATTGTCAGTACGTCCCAGAGATGGCAGCACCGTATGGCAGATGGAATTTTACCGCCAGCGGCGAGAATGATAACTGTTTTAAATACTTAAAATGGTGACGTTTTCCTTACTTGAACAGCGTGCAATCATTCGTTTTCTGAATTTGCGTGGTGTGAAACCAATTGAAATTCATCAACAGTTGAAGGAGAGATGTGGTGATGGAGTTATGGATGTGTCGAAAGTGCATTCGTGGGTGCGACAGTTTAATGAAGGCAGAACATCGTGTGACAACAAACCGAAACAAAATCGGGCTCACACAAGCCGGTCTGACGACATGATCGAGAAAGTGGAGAGAATTGTTTTGGGGGATCGCCGAATGACTGTTGAACAGATCGCCCCCAGAGTTGGCATTTCTGTGGGTTCTGTGCACACAATCCTGCATGACGACCTGAAAATGCAAAAAGTGTCATCCAGGTGGGTGCCACGAATGCTAACGGACGACCGCATGGCTGCCCGTGTGGCATGTTGCCAAGCAATGTCGACGCAACGTCAGCATGAATGGGACTTTCTTTTCGTCGGTTGTGACAATGAATGAGACGTGGATGCCATTTTTCAATCCAGAAACAAAGCGCCAGTCAGCTCAATGGAAGCACACAGATTCACCGCCACCAAAAAAATTTCGGGTAACCGCCAGTGCTGAAAAAAATGATGGTGTCCATGTTCTGGGACAGCGAGGGCGTAATCCTTACTCATTGCGTTCCAAAGGGCACTACGGTAACAGGTGGATCCTACGAAAATGTTTTGAAGAACAAATTCCTTCCTGCACTGCAACAAAAACGTCCAGGAAGGGCTGCGCGTGTGCTGTTTCACCAAGACAACGCACCCGCTCATCGAGCTAACGTTACGCAACAGTTTCTTCGTGATAACCACTTTGAAGTGATTGCTCATGCTCCCTACTCACCTGACCTGACTCCTAGTGACTTTTGGGTTTTTCCAACAATGAAAGACACTCTCCATGGCCGCACATTCACCAGCCGTGCTGCTATTGCCTCAGCGATTTTCCAGTGGTCAAAACAGACTCCTAAAGAAGCCTTCGCCGCTGCCATGGAATCATGGCGTCAGGGTTGTGAAAAATGTGTACGTCTGCAGGGCGATTACGTCTCGAAATAACGCCAGTTTCATCGATTTCGGGTGAGTAGTTAATTAGAAAAAAAATCGGAGGCCTTAGAACTTGAATGCACCTCGTATTACACTACCAAAAACGAGACAACTTCGTCAATTAGTTTGTCAGTTATGGACTTTTAAACAGTGGATACATTTTTTTGGACCCCACTGTATATGCAGGGGCACAATAGACTCTTCTCTTAAGAACGCTAAGTGTTTGTGCAGTTATTCTGAAGGAAAAAAGGTGGATACTTTGAAGAGGGTAAAATCTAAACCATATTCTACTATATACTGAGCTGATAAAAGTCACGGGATACCTCCTAATATTGTGTCGGACCTCCTTTTGCCTGGCGTAGTGCAGCAGTTCGACGTGGCATGGACTCATAAGTCGTTGGAAGTCACCTGCAGAAATACTGAGCTCTGCTGTCTCTATAGCAGTCCATAATTGCGAAAATGTTGCCCGTGCAGGTTTTTGTGCAGAAACTGACCTTTCTGTTACGTACCATAAATATTCCATGGGATTCATGTTATGCGATGTACCTGGCCAAACCGTTCGTTCGAACTGTCCAGAATGTCCTTCGAACCAATCATCAACAACTGCGGCCCACTGACGTGACACATTGTCATTCACAAAAATTCCATTGTTGTTTGGGGATGTGATGTTTATGAACGGCTGCAAATGGTCTCCAAGTAGCCGAACATAACAATTTCCAGTCAACGACTAGTTCAGTTAAATCAGAGGACTCAGCCCTCCCCAGGTAAACACAGCCCATCCCATTGTGGGTGACTTATTGACAACTTGGATCCGTGGTTTCAAGGGTTGTGCACCGCACTCAAATCCTACCATCAGCTCTTACCAACCGTAATCGGGATTAATCTGACCAGTCTGCGGTTTCTCAGCCGTCTAGAGTCCAACCAACTTGGTCACGAGCTCTGGAGAAGGATGCAATGTTGTTAGCAAGAAACTTGCTTCGGTCGTCCATTAACGCTAAATTTCGCCGCATTGTCCTAAGGACACGTTCGTATTACATCCCACATCGCTTTCGGTGGTTATTTCACGCAGAGCTTCTTGTCTATTAGCACTGACAACGCTACGCAAACGCCGCTGGTCTCGGTCCTTACGTGAAGGCCGTCGGTTACTGCGTTGCCCGTGGTGAGAGGTAATGGATTTTGGAACACGTATTATGTTCGAGTATAATGACTTTTCTGGAGACTAGAAATCTACTCTGTAGGAATCAGCATGGGTTTCGAAAAAGACGGTCGTGTGAAACCCAGCTCGCGCTATTCGTCCACCAGACTCAGAGGGCCATAGACACTGGTTCCCAGGTAGATGCCGTGTTTCTTGACTTCCGCAACGCGTTCGATACAGTTCCCCACAGTCGTTTAATGAACAAAGTAAGAGCATATGGACTATCAGACCAATTGTGTGATTGGATTGAGGAGTTCCTAGATAACAGAACGCAGCATGTCATTCTCAATGGAGAGAAGTCTTCCGAAAGTGTGATTTCAGGTGTGCCACAGGGGAGTGTCATGGGACCGTTGCTGTTCACAATATACATAAATGACCTGGTGGATGACATCGGAAGTTCACTGAGGCTTTTTGCAGATGATGCTGTGGTGTATCGAGATGTTGTAACAATGGAAAATTGTACTGAAATGCAGGAAGGATCTGCAGCGAATTGACGCATGGAGCAGGGAATGGCAATTGAATCTCAATGTAGACAAGTGTAATGTGCTGCGAAAGATAGAAAGATAGATCCCTTATCATTTAGCTACAAAATAGCAGGTCAGCAACTGGAAGCAGTTAATTCCATAAACTATCTGGGAGTACTCATTAGGAGTGATTTAAAATGGAATGATCATATAAAGTTGATCGTCAGTAAAGCAGATGACAGACTGAGATTCATTGGAAGAATCCTAAGGAAATGCAATCCGAAAACAAAGGAAGTAGGTTACAGTACACTCGTTCGCCCACTGCTTGAATACTGCTCAGCAGTGTGGGATCCGTACCAGATAGGGCTGATAGAAGAGATAGAGAAGATCCAACGGAGAGCAGCGCGCTTCGTTACAGGATCATTTAGTAATCGCGAAAGCGTTACGGAGATGATAGATAAACTCCAGTGGAAGACTCTACAGGAGAGACGCTCAGTAGCTCGGTACGGGCTTTTGTTGAAGTTTCGAGAACATACCTTCACCGAAGAGTCCAGCAGTATATTGCTCCCTCCTACGTATATCTCGCGAAGAGACCATGAGGAGAAAATCAGAGAGATTAGAGCCCACACAGAAGCATACAGACAATCCTTCTTTCCACGAACAATACGAGACTGGAATAGAAGGGAGAACCGATAGAGGTACTCAGGGTACCCTCCGCCACACACCGTCAGGTGGCTTGCGGAGTATGGATGTAGATGTAGATGTAGAATGACTGAAATTTGGTGTTTTGCGCACACTCTTGACACTGAGGATCTCGGAATACTGAATTCCCTAACGATTTCCGAAATGGAATGTCTCATGCGTCTAGCTCCAGCTACCATAGCGCTTTCAGAATCTGTTAATTCCCGTCGTACGGCCGTAAGCACATCGGAAGACTTTTCACATGATTCATCTGAGTACAAATAACAGCTCCGCCAATGCAATTCCCTTTTATACCTTGTGTATGCGATACTGCCGCCAACTGTATATGTGTAAATCGCTGTGCCAGTATAACTTAATGATAGACAGAGAAAATATTTATTTTGTTGGACTATTTAGTTTCTATGATGCATTTTTACATTGAAACAAAGTATATAGTTATTTTCACAGGTGATCAAAAACTTTTGACTGGTAGTGTTCAAAAAATGGTTCAAAAATGTTCAAATGTGTGTGAAATCTTATGGGACGTAACTGCTAAGGTCATCAGTCCCTAAGCTTACACACTACGTAACCTAAATTATCCTAAGGACAAACACACACACACACACACCCATACCCGAAGGAGGACTCGAACCTCCGCCGGGATCAGCCGCACAGTCCATGACTGCAGCGCCCAGACCGCTCGGCTAATCCCGCGAGGCAAAAAATGGTTCAAATGGCTCTGAGCACTATGGGACTTAACTGCTGAGGTCATCAGTCGCCTAGAATTTAGAACTACTTAAACCTAACTAACCTAAGGACATCACACACATCCATGCACGAGGCAGGATTCGAACGTGCGACCGTGAAGGTCGGGCGGTTCCGGATTGTAGCGCCTAGAACCGCTTGGCCACCTCGGCCGGCGATTGTTAGTGTACCAAATTAATGTATCGTGTGGTCCAGCATTGTTCCCCTACATTTACAACAACTCAGTATGGATTGCTGAAGCGTTGTTTCCCTTCGGCTGCGGAAAACGAACTCTCACACGAAATCCACTCTATCTATGGCCTGCGCCATTTTGTTTTTCTCCTATAATGGCGTGCTACAGTATACTGGCGCGGGGAATTGCACTGTGAGCCAGGCTGCAGACATGTACCTCAGACGAACCAAAAAATTAATTACTTGTCACCTCGTAAAATGAAAACTGTATGGCAATATCTCACACAAACGATATAAGGATATAACAGCAAACCCCATCACAAGAGGAAAATCAGGAATTTTTAATCTGTAAGTGGACCTCAATCTAAACAACGATATCGAAATGAGAAACACCGGAAGTGTCACCGAAAATGAGTGAGGCCATACGTTAATAGAATTTGATGAAAAGAATAAGACGTTTTGCTGTTTTTCTGAAGAAAACAAATAACGCGATGAACTGTCAGCTTTGTACCGCGAATATTTTAATCTTATGTTTGAGAGTTGAAAATTAATTATTTAGTTGACACCAGCATTCAGTTCCAACAGTAAGAGAGCAGTTTACATTTCCAGCTCTATCATCTGGGCTGTTCAGTTGTACATTGACAAATAATTGTATGATGTATCCAAGTGTGTATACACTGCTGATCATTAAAATTGCTACACCACGAAGATGACGTCCTACAGACGCGAAATTTAACCGACAGGAAGAAGATGCTGTGATATGTAAATGATTTGCTTTTCATTGCATTCACACAAGGTTGGCGCCGGTGGCGACACCTACAACGTGCTGACACGAGGAAAGTTTCCAACCGATTTCTCATACACAAACAGCAGTTGACCGGCGTTGTCTGGTGGAACGTTGTTGTGATGCCTCGTGTAAGAAGCAGAAATGGGTACCATCACGTTTCCGACTTTGATAAAGGTCGGATTGCCGCCTATCGCGATTGCGGTTTATGGTATCGCGGAATTGCTGCTCGCGTTGGTCGAGATCCAATGACTGTTAGCAGAATATGGAATCGGTGGGTTAGGGAGGGTAATACGGAACGTCGTGCTGGATCCCAACGGCCTCGTATCACTAGCAGTCGAGATGACAGGCATCTTATCCGCATGGCTGTAACGGATCGTGCAGCCACGTTTCAATCCCTGAGTCAACAGATGGGGACGTTTGCAAGACAACAACCATCTGCACGAACAGTTCGACGACGTTTGCGGCAGCATGGACTATCAGTTCGGAGACCATGGCTGCGGTTATCCTTGACGCTGATCCCAGACAGGAGCGCCTGCGATGGTGTACTCAACGACGAACCTGATTGCACGAATGGCAAAACGTCATTTTTCGGATGAATCCTGGTTCTGTTTACAGCATCATGATGGTCGCATCCGTGTTTGGCGACATCTCGGTGAACGCACATTGGAAGCGTGTAATCGTCATCCCCACACTGGCATATCACCCAGCGTGATGGCATGGGGTAACATTGGTTACACGTCTCGGTCACCTCTTGTTCGCATTGACGGCATTTTTAACAGTGGACGTTACATCTCAGATGTGTTACGCCCCGTGGCTCTAGCCTGCATACCATACCTGCAAAACCCTACATTTCAGCAAGATAATGCACGACCGCAT
Source organism: Schistocerca cancellata (assembly GCF_023864275.1). NCBI lineage: Eukaryota > Metazoa > Arthropoda > Insecta > Orthoptera > Acrididae > Schistocerca > Schistocerca cancellata. The sequence continues at coordinate 824,250,901 of NC_064627.1, read as the reverse complement.
GTTGCAGGTCCTGTATGGGCCTTTCTGGATACAGAAAATGTTCGACTGCTGCCCTGGCCAGCACATCTCCCAGATGTCTCACGAATTGAAAACGTCTGGTCAATGGTGGCCGAGCAACTGGCTCGTCACAATACGCCAGTCACTACTCTTGATGAATTGTGGTATCGTGTTGAAGCTGCATGGGCAACTGTACCTGTACACGCCATCCAAGCTCTGTTTGACTCAATGCTCAGGCGTATCAAGGCCTTTACTACGGCCAGAGGTGGTTGTTCTGGGTACTGATTTCTCAGGATCTATGCACCCAAATTGTGTGAAAATGTAATGACATGTCAGTTCTAGTATAATACATTTGTCCAATGAATAACCGTTTATCATCTGCATTTCTTATTGGTGTATCAATTTTAATGGCCAGTAGTATAGATCCAGGGCGCTGAAACTTTGCACTTAGCGAATGCGTCTCAAGTTGGCAGCGTCAACAGCGTAGCAACCTGGAGGGGGGGGAGGGGTGGCAGGAAGGGCGGTCGCCCCCCCCCCCCACTTCTAACTCTGGGTGTGCGAGATATGGTTTACCCTAGCCCCCCGCCCTCCCCCCCCCCCCCCCAATACCCAAACTTTATTTGGAGTTTTGTTTGATATGTAGGCAGCCAGTGAATAAACTATGCTGTCGGCAAGAAATATGGGTTCAGTATTTTTGTTGGCAACGATTTTTGCTTTTGACTGAGGCATCTTATAACACCTGCTACATTCTGTCGTCTTCCTTTGTTCCGTTTTTCAGTCTGTGACTCCTAATGGGGGACAGTTCCTGTATGCATATGTAACAAATTCTGCGCAGCAGTTTTAAACAGTATTTGAGACTGAATGGACCCTCATGACACACTACGTCACATAGGCGAACTACAGAGTTGCCAGTGCGCGATACGTAAAGGCAGAAATCTTCACTGTAAAAAATTGGTTTTGCTGTTCCTTTACGTTATTAATAGTTATCCTCTGCACCTGCGTACTAATATACTGATCAAAACAAATATTGTTCCCCATGAATCTAAGTCCACACACCTTCGCAGATCTGCAGGTCGTGCAAAGCTTTTTTTGATCAGTTTCGTCTCGTGGCCACGCAGGAACAAGTGACGTGCGGTCCTGTCGAAAATGACAAACACCGGCCAACAATGCTCAAGCATCAGTCGGTACTCTTGAACTGGCTCGCAGCTGCAACAATGTCCGCCGCATTCTACAAACAACCCAAACTTGGTAGTGTGAAAGAAATCTTTCAGGAAGCTATTCGCCGCATCATTCTTATTCTGACAGTCCAAGTATCGTCCACCTGCTTAGCTGGGTCGTAACGTGCTCGACTTTCATGCAAGCGAGTACTGTTTCGATTCCCGGCCGTGTTGGAGATTTTCTCTGCTCGGGGACTGGGTGTTGTGTTGTCCTCATCATTATTTCATCCTCATCACCGGCGCGCAAGTCGCCCAATGTGGCGTCGAATGAAATAAGACTTGCATTTGGCGGCCGAACTTCCCCAAATAGGGGCCTCCCAGCGAACGATACCATACGCTCATTTCCATTTCGAGTCCAAGTATCGTCAGTATCCTCTGAGAAGTCATTCAGCGCCTTGAGCCGATTTAAAACCTGCCTCAGATCAACAATCACTCAGTCGAGCCTCACCCATCTACTCCTCCTCCAGGTTCATCAAGACATGGGTGGAATAATTAATCTTACGGATGTCATGACAGAATTTTGAGCTGGGGCGCCATATTTTACTTCACTTGGGTCTTGTCTGGAGCCACTGGCTCGGGTTTGCTATCGATTTACTATTTGCTCAGTAAGCATCTTTGGTCGAAGTTGGCCTTGGTGGGGTGGTGCCTCTGGCTGGGAAGACAGTCGGTTGAGACAGCAGAGTTGCACGTTAGAGCCGAGTTGTTTGTGACAGTGGGTTCCTATGTGAGAGCTGAGTTGGGCTGTTTGAGCGAGAGCCGCAACCGTCTGACACAAGAAATTGGCTGTTGGACGAGTGGCGTGTGGGGGGTGTCGGTCGGTTGGTGGGCTGTGCCTTCGTCGCGTCCGCCAGCTAGTGCGGGCCTCCGGCTGTGGAAAAGGGGAAACTTTGTGGTCGTCCGATCGCTGGTTAGTGACACCGCAATTCATCGGGTCGTATGGACTACCGCTTCGCTTTGCTCGCAGCCTGGTTCGCCTGCTTCACCTGGACCGATCGTCCGGATACGCCATCCGACTGTCTGTTTATGAATTACGATCTCAAGACATCTCCCGCATCCATGCAGAGCCGCCATCTTACACAAGATCAATATTAAGTGTGGCTGCATTTGACTGCCGTAGTCTGAAAACAGAAACCTTGTAGTCGTATTTCTCCAACTGCAAACTTCACCTGTACTTTTGCGTAGCTGGCCCTTTTATTACTATTTTATTATTATCATTATTATCAATCTGTATATTGAGCAAGCAGTAAAGGAAACAAAAGAAAAATTCGTAGTAGGAATTAAAACCCATGGAGAAGAAATAAAAACTTTGAGGTTCGCCGATGACATCGTAATTCTGTCAGAGACAGCAAAGGACCTGGAAGAGCAGCTGAACGGAATGGACAGTGTCTTGAAAGGAGGATATAAGATGAACATCAACAAAAGCAAAACGAGGATAATGGAATGTAGCCGAATTAAGTCGGGTGATGCTGAGGGTATTAGATTAGGAAATGAGACGCTTAAAGTAGTAAATGAGTTTTGCTATTTGGGGAGCAAAATAACTGATGATGGTCGAAGTAGACAGGATATAAAATGTAGACTGGCAATGGCAAGGAAAGCGTTTCTGAAGAAGAGAAATTTGTTAACATCGAGTATAGATTTAAGTGTCAGGGAGTCGTTTCTGAAAGTATTGGTATGGAGTGTGACCACGTATGAAAGTGAAACGTGGACGATAAATAGTTTGGACAAGAAGAGAATAGAAGCTTTCGAAACGTGGTGCTACAGAAGAATGCTGAAGATTAGTTGGGTAGATCACATAACTAATGAGGAGGTATTGAATAGAATTGGGGAGAAGAGGAGTTTGTGGCATAACTTGACGAGAAGAAGAGACCGGTTGGTAGGACATGTTCTGAGGCATTAAGGGATCACCAATTTAGTATTGGAGAGCAGCATGGAAGGTAAAAATCGTAGAGGGAGACCAAGAGATGAATACACTAAACAGATTCAGAAGGATGTAGGTTGTAGTAAGTACTGGGAGATGAAGAAGCTTGCACAGGATGGAGTAGCGTGGAGAGCTGCATCGACCAGTCTCTGGACTGAAGACCACAACAACAACAACATTATTATGATTAAAAGCATGTTATATTACTTTTAAAATTTGGCCTTAAAAATTAAATTGCACTATTTGTTTTTTTGATTTTAAGTTAAATTTTATCTTGTTAATAAATTATTTGCATGAAATGGCTCAAATGGCTCTGAGCACTATGGGACCTAACTTCTGAGGTCATCAGTCCCCTAGAACTTAGAACTACTTAAACGTAACTAACCTAAGGACATCACACACATCCATGCCCGAGGCAGGATTCTAACCTGCGACCGTAGCGGTCGCGCGGTTCCTGATTGTAGCGCCTAGAACAGCTGGGCCACAACGGCCGGCTTGCATGAACTAATAACCGGTTGATTTGTGGGCCTGATCCTTCCTGTTTTCCTTAACTTCTGATTGTCCAAACTACGTTTGGAAATCGTATGTAAAATCTTTTAGTCTAAATAAAAACAAAATAAATGCCTCCTTTATTCAAATAAATTGTTTTTCTTTTTTTCATTAAGATGTACCGCACAGGGTTTGTAGAAGAGTATGAATAACAAAAGATGTCTCTCTGGCCTATTGACATTGCAGTCTACAGTAGATATGAACTTCTATTCGTAAAAGGTCTCAGAACAAAGTAGGACCAATGTCATCCGAGGTAAATGACGTATTTTTGAAAATTAAATTAACGAAATTGTTTTCAAGAGCACGACCTATAAAATTGGGTCCATATTCCCATTGATGAGTTGTTTTTCTCTGCAGAACAATACAACGCTGATCACCTATCACACCTTCCCACACTATCGGCATGCACGTATTCTTAACGGTTTTGCTGAAAGACGAAATGAGTAAATGGGTTTGCTTGCCCTCTCCCCCTCTAAAGAAATAGTTGGTACGCCGCTGGGCAGCGTAACAGTTTAACAAGTGAAGAACGCGAGGCACCAGACATAGAGCGCGCCCCAATCACAGTACGATCCGTCGGTGAAGTCGCAGCGTCGAAGCTCCCGTGTTCCGGCTTCCTTCTCTGAAAAAAACAACGTGCGTTTTGTGTGGTTACTACCGCATGCTTCCGTTGTACTGTCCTTTCTTCCGCCGTGATTTATAAAGTTCTGATACATGGAAAACGCCACGAAAAAGACTTTGTTCAGCTAATCACAGTCCTTTGCGCCGAGGTGCACCGATAAACAGTCGGGCACGGGAGTTGCTACGGAGACTCGTGAGTATTACGAGCAGGAGAAAGAACACATGGACAGCCATCAGTTCCAGCGATAAAGCTGCGTAATGAACATAATTAATTTTTGGAATTAGTGCAAGACCAATAGTACGTAAGGGAGTGCTATTACAAAAGTTGAAATATGTAGACGTCAGCGGTAACAATTCACAGCCGTCTGGATCAAATAATATATTTTTAGCTACCATTATTGTATATTTAGTGCATCATCGTCATTATAAAACGTAGAGTGAGAAGCTACAGGCGCGTTATTATTTATTTTGTAACCGTGCACCGCATTGTTTTCAAGGTACTGATCATCGTCAAGTGCTTATTTTCTGTATTTCTTGGCTCAATTATCGAAAGAAAGTGCTTGATGGTTCTTATATCTACATTATCATGCGGTTCTTTATTTGGTGTCATTGTGGCAGCAACTCAAAGATGAATTCTTATATAAACTATTATTGTTCGATACCTTACATTTACGAGATGGAATGGGAAACTGTATCGGCTGTTATATGTATAGAAGCTGCTCTTACAACATCAGTATTGCAGTACACGCAACCAAACTTAATGCAATGTGAACTGTCAAATGCAATGTTTCCCCAGTGCAAGTATTGTTATGTATGTATACTACTGGCCATTAAAATTACTATACCAAGAAGAAATGCAGATCATAAACGGGTATTCATTGGACAACTATATTATACTAGAACTGACATGTCATTACATTTTTACGCAATTTGGGTGCATAGATCCAGAGAAATCAGTACCCAGAACAACCACCTCTGGCCGTAATAGCGGCCTTGATACGCCTACGCATGGAGTCAAACAGAGCTTGGATGGCGTGTATAGGTACAGCTGCCCATGCAGCTTCAACACGATACCACAGTTCATCAAGAGTAATGACTGGCGTATTGTGACGAGCCAGTTGCCCGGCACCCTTAACCAGATGTTTTCAGTTGGTGAGAAATCTGGAGAATGTGTTGACCAGGGCAGCAGTCGAACATTTTCTGTATCCAGAAAGGCCCGTACAGGACCTGCAACATGCGGTCGTGCATTGTCCTGCTGAAATGTAGAGTTTCGCAGGGATCGAATGAAGGGCAGTGCCACGGGTCGTAACACATCTGAAATGTAACGTCCACTGTTCAAAGTGCAGTCAATGCGAACAAGAGGTGACCGAGACGTGTAACCAATGGCACCCCATACCATCACGCTGGGTGATACGCCAGTATGGCGATGACGAATACGCGCTTCCAATGTGCGTTCACCGTGATGTCGCCAAACACCGATGCAACCATCATGATGCTGTAAACAGAATCTGGATTCATCCGAAAAACGACGTTTTGCCATTCGTGCACCCAGGTTCGTCGTTGAGTACACCATCGCAGGCGCTCCTGTGTGTGATGCAGCGTCAAGGGTAACCGCAGCCATGGTCTTCGAGCTGATAGTCCATGCTGCTGCAAACGTCGTCGAACTGTTCGTGCAGATGGTTGTTGTTTTGCAAACGTCCCCATCTGTTGACTCAGAGATCTAGACGTGGCTGCACGATCCGTTACAGCCATGCGGATAAGATGCCTGTCATCTCGACTGCTAGTGATACGAGGCCGTTGGGATCGAGCACGACGTTCCGTATTACCCTCCTGAACCCACCGATTCCGTGTTCTGCTAACAGTTATTGGATCTCGACCAACGCGAGTAGCAATGTCGCGATACGTTAAGCCGCAATCGCGATAGGCTACAATCCGACCTTTCCAAAGTCGGAAACGTGATGGTACGCATTTCTGCTTCTTACACGAGGCATCACAACAACGTTTCACCACGCAACGCCGGTCAACTGCTGTTTGTGTATAAGAAATCAGTTGGAAACTTTCCTCATGTCAGCACGTTGTAGGTGACGCCACCGGCGCCAGCCTTGTGTGAATGCTCTGAAAAGCTGATCATTTGCATATCACAGCATCTTCTTCCTGATGGTTAAATTTCGCGTCTGTGGCACGTCATCTTCGTGGTGTAGCAATTTTAATGGCCAGTAGTGTATGTTAATTCGCAGTTTCTTTTTTTAAATTTAGTTTCTTAGTATACTACTCTTCCACTTTTTCTCTCTTTTTAAACAGATCATCTGATCATGACTTTCTTGGAAGTCTAAATAGGTAACGATACCATTTATGTGGTATGAGCCTGATATATATAACAAAAAACAAAATAAAAATCATTTGTAAGACAGCCACTGTGTTCCCCTAGGACTATAAACCTTGTCTGTGTAAATAATGAAACTGTTCAAACAGTGGCAGCCATTTATCAGATGTGAGTGTTCATAGACACCGCGGATACAGAATTAAAATAGACGCAAAGCAAGAATGAGAGAGAATCATTGTGCAGGATGACGTTAGTGTAGAGCAAGAGAATTTATTTAAATATAGGAAACTCACCATCCTAGGTTCACTTTGGGTATCCAGTCTCCGCGTGTCACAAGCTACGACAGTGGGTGATTCATGGAGACAGGAGTAAAACCTGTTTAAAAAACCTTGGCCTGGCTGCTAACTTCTTGTAAGTGTCCACGTGAAGATTGCAGATGAAAATGGGCGAAGGTCTGGAAAGTGCGAGAGGAAGAAAGTCGGAAGGGTGGAGAGAACAGAGAAGCCAGGAGTCCTATTTAAGGTCTCATTCACATTAGCAGAATACTCACAGAATAGCAGATGTGTGCTCTTAAGCCATCCGTTGACAGCCCGACTGCACAGCCGATGCCCGCCCCCCGGCCCCCTCGATATGGACGGCGACCTGTACGACTGTGTGTGTGTGGGCATAGTGTGATTGCGTGTCAGATGCTATACACCTGCTGCACTGTTGGAGTGTGGGATGGCAGGTAGCGGCCAGAGCAAGCAGGTGGAGGTCCACAGGTAAACTGGCGCATCTGTACCACTGATCTGACAACTGTAATATCACCCACACAAAGGCGAACAGTTCGGGGCAGACCCTCTCAGCAGGGATTCAGGCAATGGTCGGCCTTTATGTGGAAGCTTTTAAATGGATGCACTGCTACCGCTCATGAGGTGGATGCAGCAGTGCACACAGATGGAAGATGGTGGAGGGTGGAGGAGGAGTCATTTGCTGCAGACGTTCGCCAGCTGCATCGCCCATAAGGTAGAGATGGGGGATCCGCTCTTGAACTAATTCATAGAGTTCAATCTTTCAAAGGAGTGAACAATCAGTGATTCAGAAAAAAAGAACGGTATCTCCAAACGTTTCCCACGGCAGAGAGAGAGAGAGAGAGAGAGAGAGAGAGAGAGAGAGAGAGAGAGACGGAGCATATCAGCAGCACCTCTGCTGGTCAGAGCACAGTGCACGCCACACAACACAGCCAGCGCCGGCCTCTGCCCTGCTTCTACCTTGGCTGCCTGCATTGTGCAGTGCCCCATTGGATTTTGTGTTTCACATATGCCGTGCCGTCTCTGTGCGTCGTCTGCCGTGTGCACTGTGCAGTGTCTGGCGCAGCTTAACTTCGCATCACACTCTGTCAGCGATCGTTTCAGTCGCACGTCCTGCCCTCTGGGCAGTTGATGCGAGCAACAGGACAGAGAGCCACCTAGCGGATAACATAGGAACTACTTGCAAAAACCTGCTCGCAAGGGAACGGACGATTTGTCTCCGAGCGGGTGAGTTCACCGCTCCCCCCCCACCCTCGGAACTCGCCCGCTCAACTCTCACCCCACCGTCTCGACTCTAGCCAGAGCGTCGAGCAAAGCGACTCAGGTGTCACTCTGGTCTCTGCGGTCTCAGCTCACGCAGTAATACAGCTCGCGGCTCGACCTGCTCGACTCAGCGCCTCTGCATCGGAGTTCGTCCCCACTGGATATGGTTCTTCGTAGTAATACCGGTATGTATATTACATTATTATGTTATGTATACATCAATTGCTTTTATTTTATTTTTATTTGTTTAAACTGATTAGATTAGGTTCCTGATGACTCCTCTTACTATAGGATTTTTATTATGGACACTCGAATTTACGCTTTAATTACGAGCGAACTGATAAACGTATCGCAAAATGTGATACACCAATATTTTCCTTGTTTTATTCCACGTCCCCCCATGAACCATGGACCTTGCCGTCGGTGGGGAGGCTTGCGCGCCTCAGCGATACAGATGGCCATACCGTAGGTGCAACCACAACGGAGGGGTATCTGTTGAGAGGCCAGACAAACATGTGGTTCCTGAAGAGGGGCAGCAGCCTTTTCAGTAGTTGCAGGGGCAACAGTCTGGATGATTGACTGATCTGGCCTTGTAACATTAACCAAAACGGCCTTGCTGTGCTGGTACTGCGAACGGCTGAAAGCAAGGGGAAACTACAGCTGTAATTTTTCCCGAGGACATGCAGCTCTACTGTATGATTAAATGATGATGGCGTCCTCTTGGGTAAAATATTCCGGAGGTAAAATAGTGCCCCATTCGGATCTCCGGGCGGGGACTACTCAAGAGGACGTCGTTATCAGGAGAAAGAAAACTGGCGTTCTACGGATCGGAGCGTGGAATGTCAGATCACTTAATTGGGCAGGTAGGTTAGAAAATTTAAAAAGGGAGATGGATAGGTTAAAGTTAGATATAGTGGGAATTAGTGAGGTTCGCTGGCAGGAGGAACAAGACTTTTGATCAGGTGATTACAGGCTTATAAATACAAAATCAAATAGGGGTAATGCAGGAGTACGTTTAATAATGAACAAAAAAAATAGGAGTGCGGGTTAGCTACTACAAACAGCATAGTGAACGCATTATTGTGGCCAAGATAGACACAAAGCCCATGCCTACTACAGTAGTACAAGTTTATATGCCAACTAGCTCTTCAGATGATGAAGAAATAGATGAAATGTATGACGAGATAAAAGAAATTATTCAGGTAGTGAAGGGAGACGAAAATTTAATAGTGATTGGTAACTGGAATTCGTCAGTAGGAAAAGGGAGAGAAGGAAACATAGTAGGTGAATATGGATTGGGGGGAAGGAATGAAAGAGGAAGCCGCCTTGTAGAATTTTGCACAGAGCATAACTTAATCATAGCTAACACTTGGTTCAAGAATCATGAAAGGAGGCTGTATACATGGAAGAAGCCTGGAGATACTGACAGGTTTCAGATAGATTATATAATGGTAAGACAGAGATTTAGGAACCAGATTTAAATTGTAAGACATTTCCTGGGGCAGATGTAGATTCTGACCACAATCTATTGGTTATGAACTGCAGATTGAAACTGAAGAAACTGCAAAAACGTGGGAATTTAAGGAAATGGGACCTGGATAAACTGACTAAACCAGAGGTTGTAGAGAGTTTCAGGGAGAGCATTAGGGAACAATTGACAGGAATGGGGGAAAGAAATACAATAGAAGAAGAATGGGTAGCTCTGAGGGATGAAGTGGTGAAGGCAGCAGACGATCAAGTAGGTAAAAAGACGTGGGCTAATAGAAATCCTTGGGTAACAGAAGAGATATTGAATTTAATTGATGAAAGGAGAAAATATAAAAATGCAGTAAATGAAGCAGGCAAAAAGGAATATAAACGTCTCAAAAATGAAATCGACAGGAAGTGCAAAATGGCTAAGCAGGGATGGCTAGAGGACAAATGTAAGGATGTAGAGGCTTGTCTCACTAGGGGTAAGATAGATACTGCCTACAGGAAAATTAAAGAGACCTTTCGAGAGAAGAGAACCACTTGTATGAATATCAAGAGCTCAGATGGCAACCCAGTTCTAAGCAAAGAAGGGAAAGCAGAAAGCTGGAAGGAGTATATAGAGGGTTTATACAACGGCGATGTACATGAGGACAATATTATGGAAATGGAAGAGGATGTAGATGAAGATGAAATGGGAGATAAGATACTGCGTGAAGAGTTTGACAGAGCACTGAAAGACCTGAGTCAAAACAAGGCCCCGGGAGTAGACAACATTCCATTAGAATTACTGATGGCCTCAGGAGAGCCAGTCATGACAAAACTTTACCATCTGGTGAGCACGATATATGAGACAGGCGAAATACCCTCAGACTTTAAGAAGAATATAATAATTCCAATCCCAAAGAAAGCAGGTGTTGACAGATGTGAAAGTTACCGAACTATCAGTTTAATAAGTCACAGCTGCAAAATACTAACGCGAATTCTTTACAGACGAATGGAAAAACTGGTAGAAGCCGACCTCGGGGAAGATCAGTTTGGATTCCGTAGAAATGTTGGAACACGTGAGGCAATACTGACCTTACGACTTATCTTGGAAGAAAGATTAAGAAAAGGCAAACCTACATTTCTAGCATTTGTAGACTTAGAGAAAGCTTTTGACAATGTTGACTGGAATACTCTCTTTCAAATTCTGAAGGTGGCAGGGGTAAAATACAGGGAGCGAAAGGCTATTTACAATTTGTACGGAAACCAGATGGCAGTTATAAGAGTCGAGGGGCATGAAAGGGAAGCAGTGGTTGGGAAAGGAGTGAGACAGGGTTGTAGCCTCTCCCCGATGTTATTCAATCTGTATATTGAGCAAGCAGTAAAGGAAACAAAAGAAAAATTCGGAGTAGGTATTAAAATTCATGGAGAAGAAGTAAAAACTTTGAGGTTCGCCCATGACATTGTAATTCTGTCAGAGACAGCAAAGGACTTGGAAGAGCAGTTGAACGGAATGGACAGTGTCTTGAAAGGAGGATATAAGATGAACATCAACAAAAGCAAAACGAGGATAATGGAATGTAGTCAAATTAAGTCGGGTGATGCTGAGGGAATTAGATTAGGAAATGAGACACTTAAAGTAGTAAAGGAGTTTTGCTATTTAGGGAGTAAAATAACCGATGATGGTCGAAGTAGAGAGGATATAAAATGTAGACTGGCAATGGCAAGGAAAGCGTTTCTCAAGAAGAGAAATTTGTTAACATCGAATATAGATTTAGGTGTCAGGAAGTCGTTTCTGAAAGTATTTGTATGGAGTGTAGCCATGTATGGAAGTGAGACATGGACGATAACTAGTTTGGACAAGAAGAGTATAGAAGCTTTCGAAATGTGGTGCTACAGAAGAATGCTGAAGATAAGGTGGGTAGATCACGTAACTAATGAGGAGGTATTGAATAGGATTGGGGAGAAGAGAAGTTTGTGGCACAATTTGACTAGAAGAAGGGATCGGTTGGTAGGACATGTTCTGAGGCATCGAGGGATCACAAATTTAGCATTGGAGGGCAGCGTGGAGGGTAAAAATCGTAGAGGGAGACCAAGAGATCAATACACTAAGCAGATTCAGAAGGATGTAGGTTGCAGTAGGTACTGGGAGATGAAGAAGCTTGCACAGGATAGAGTAGCATGGAGAGCTGCATCAAACCAGTCTCAGGACTAAAGACCACAACAACATTATTCTGCGTAAGGCTATATGCAGCACTTTCGTTTTACAGTCAAATTTATATTTTTTTTCTTATTCTGGTACGGATTTTGCGATTTTAGGCGTCTTCGAAAGGAAACGTTGACTTTAAAAATATATGGCTTGCGATGTATTTGTATGAGGATAATGAAATTTTAATACGTTATAGCCAAATATATTGTTAATTTAAATCTCAAGTTACAACATTTTCCGATCCCCAAAAAACCACGATAGTGCAAAATAAATCAATAATCAAAAACTTTGTCATATCGTGGAAATTTCAATAAACAATACAAAATTCTTACTCATTATCTGTGTTACTTCAAAATAGGATCAAATAAGATCAAAATACAGATATAGTACTGGAATAAACCAAGTTTAAAGGGCAATGTGCCTTCCATTTATTTTCTATTGTAAATGAGTGGTGAGTCATGAAAAAGAGCTAATTCATTTCAGGGAGTGAACAGTTCTGATCCAATCTCTGAAAAGAACAGTTTTTGCCCATCTCTACCATAAGGCTGTCACTAAGCTAGGATCAGTTGGGTGATTTCGCAACTAAAAGTAACTGAACAACATTATATAGTGAAGTTGCTAAGTAAAACGGTTTAGTAGGCCCAATCCAGTAAGCTGAGTAGTGGCCAGTCAGGTAGGTTCCCCTGCATCAGCTCACTTACCACTGGCATGCCCTGAACACATGTGAACATAGACTGTTTAGTAGCACACATTATTGTCTGCCTTCGTTCGTTCTCTCTTTTCAGTAATCTGTTACTAAAAAAAATGGCTCTGAGCACAATGGGACTTAACTTCTGAGGTCATCAGTCCCCTAGACCTTAAAACTACTTAAACTTAACTAACCTGAGGACATCACACACATCCATGCCCGAGGCAGGATCGAACCTGCGACCGTAGCGGCCGCGCGGTTCCAGACTGTAGCGCCTAGAACCGCTCGGCCACTCCGGCTGGCCATCTGTTTCTAGTAGATCAGCAACATGGCTCGTTGGAGTGGAGACAGAGTGGTTGATTTTATTTCTCTTAACATAAAACAGAAGTGCTTGTGGAATGTGAAATGTCCACTGTACAAAAATAAATCAGGCAAGGCAGCTGTAATCAAAGAGAAAGAGCTGGAAGAGATGATGGGGAAACGAGGGCTTCAGGAGAAGGAGATTAAACACGAAATTAAAGGCATCAGGCCAGTATTTACTATTTATTTTTAGAATGTGTATATTTTACTATAACGAGCAAGTCGGATCGACTTTGTAACTTTAACAGTACGGTATTAAAATTATCACATTGCATATTCCTAACACATCTACCTATCCCCAAAAACTGAAGAAAATGAAGAAATCAAAATCGTCAGAGATAGGCGCTGATGCAATGTACGTGCCAAATGTTACATGGTTTAAGATATTAAACGAACATCTTAAACTTAAGTATGGAAATTACGCAAAGTGAAATCAAGTTGGTAAGCCAATAATATTTAACTAGTCGAAAGAGGTGTCTAGGGTCCTTAAATTACACCCAGTTGCAAGAAGGTACAACACTGCCTGCTGTTTACTTTCTGCAGGCACGTCTTCTCTTGTGTAAGGATCAGTACACTGGATTTTGCTAAGCACTTTTCCTATAGAAAACTCAAGCAGTTTTCCGACATTCACAGTACTGAAAAGTTTTTTTATGGTTCTATAGTTGCCAGTTCACTCAGAAGCACATTGGATGCTCCATGAAAATCTCTTCGGTCTATCCATTTTCGTACCCACTTTCTCTTTCTCTACCTTATAGTTTTGAGCTCATCTCCCACCTCTTCCAGTATACCACTGGTGCAAGATGTATAGCTTGATTAGTCCTCACTCTCCGAATCATGTTGCTGAGTTCACTCGACAACAGCCAACACCTGACTGCCAACGAAATCATATGTGAATGCGAAAATGTTCAAATATCTGTGAAATCTTATGGGACTTAACTGCCAAGGTCATCAGTCCCTAAGCTGACACACTACTTAAAATAAATTATCCTAAGGACAAACACACACACCCATGTCCGAGGGAGGATTCGAACCTCCGCCGTGACCAGCCGCACAGTCCATGACTGCAGCGCCTCAGACCGCTCGTCTGATCCCGCGCGGCATATGTGAATGCGAAGTTGCTTACTTGCTGTTTATACGTCAATCAGTTACCAAATCACTTGCTACTTGAGTAAATTACTGGCCTAGTGTGAACCAATCCACAGTCCGATACCGAAACGTAAATCAATGGAAATCACGCGGCGGAAGCCACAGTGCTATGAGCCACGAGAATCAATTGGACAGTTCACACAGGCATTGTGGCAGCTGTGCGCAGAGGGGCGTGTTGAGACTAAACTCCGCATCATGTAGGAATGAGGCCCAGTTTTCAGCCGTTCTGCGCATGCTCCTCCATTACCGCTTGCAGCCAATAAGATTCATTCTCCTTCTGAGTGGCTAGCCGCGGGTTACAGCTAATGGCGAAAATCTGTCTCCTGCATGCTGCACTATTGCTGTACTTTGTCACAACAGGATTATTCACTTAACTGTCTGTTTCATTTTTTTTATAGGAATATAGCTGTATATGTGTCTGTGAATCTTTTAGTGTGATTAAAAAGTATGTCAAGTAACGGAGAGAAACATGAAGTGCTTCTCAAGCAGATGAGGGGGAGTATTTACCGCATTTATAAATTTTTCAAACGTGAATTTGAAAGTGGAACTCGTATTGTTGGTATCTGAAGACACAAGAGCGGACTGCAGAAGCATATCGTGTTGGTAAGAGAACTGTAAATAGAATTGTAAACGAAGTGTTAGTGGTAGAAACCTTAGGAAAAATTGGTTTCGTGTCCCCTAGAAAGCATCGAAATCACAAGAAATTGTAACACAAATGGATGGTTTTGACAAGGATGTTTCAAAGCTCTCTGAGTGAATGGTGAATACCCAGCATCACAAAAACTTGTTACGATCATGCATGAGAAAATTGGCCTCGATGGTAGCGCTTCATCAACGTAAAGAATTTTGTAAGGCATTGGTTTAAAATAAGTTAAGAAGGGAGTTTTTAGTTGAAATAAGTGACATAGGTGCAGCACTAGCTACATACCTCATAAAGATGTGCGATACAAAAGAAGGAGGCAGTTCAACAGTGTATTACCTTGATGAAATGTGGGTGAATCAGAATCTTAGAAAGAGAGACGTAATCGTCTTATATACCACCAGATGTTAAAACACACTATCGTATTACTATCACAGTGGTCTTGGTTCTACAGGTGCACAGAAAAAACTGGTTCAAATGGCTCTGAGCACTATGGGACTAAACATCTGTGGTCATCAGTCCCCTAGAACTTAGAACTACTTAAACCTAACTAACCTAAGGACATCACACACATCCATGCCCGAGGCAGGACTCGAACCTGCGACCGTAGCGGCCGCGCGGTTCCAGACTGTAGCGCCTTTAACCGCTTGGCCACCACGGCCGGCAGGTGCACAGAAGTATCCATGTTAAAAGCTATAACAGCTTTATAAATCGAGGTATGGCATCACCTCCGAATGAAGTGTTTTTTTTTTTTTTCAGACAAATACCATGACACTGAATATAGATGGTGATCGCTGGAGTGTATATTATCAGACCAGCAGCGCGGTTACACGTCACCGACTGTGCAACCTCGTGATAAAATTACCTAATTTAGAAAGTGATTCGGCTAAGGAACGTGGTATGAAGCCGGTATTTGCAACTCCCTCATGCCACCCCTAGATATTTCTCCAGTATTTGTAATGTATTCTGTCTAGATGCCACGTCAGAGGTTTGGTGATATATCGACTGTGTTATAGGCGATGGTTGATTGAGAAGGAACACAAACAGTAGTAGATGGTGTGCTGATTGAGGTTTCAGATCTCTAGTGCAACACTTTAGTAAGTAGAAATTATGATTTGGAATCCAAGTGTTTCCATTCAACAACATACCTGCGTTGTATCCGATGGAGAAATCCTTTAATGATTACAGCCACTTGTGAATCATATTTCTGGCACTCTCATATCTCGAAACGAGTTACCTTTTTCGAACCTATCTGATACAGTGAAATTTTAGATAGTCCGTATGTATCTAGCAATCGCTCCTCAGACTCTGCACTACCACCCAAGCAGCTTTGCACATGTGATCGTTACAATTTAAGTCGGAACTGAGTAGAAGTCGGAGAAAGCTAAATCTACCACCTTCTGCAGCCTGTGTAGGAACAGGCTAAGCTGAGTTAGTGCAACAGGACTGTGTTTTGACCATTCGATGGAAACGGGAACATGTCGTCGTAGCCCTGCCAACTGTGCATGACGTGTAAGGTCAGCGCCAAATGAAGCCCACTCCTACAACACGAGGAAGACAGTATGGGAACTGATCAAAGGATGAGGATTTTGCTACTACATTGTGGTGCGTCGCCAAACTACATCCAGATATTGGACTCCGAAGTAGATTCGCGTCCCTCAGGGCCCATTCACGTCTATCACCCCAACATTCTATCATTGTTATCCTGCATCATCCAACAGACAATATTACGAACTATGAAGGCTCCACTAACTTCATCCAATAGAGAACTCGATAAAATTTTTACTGCATCTCTCTCCTCCCATATATCGAAACAAATACCATATACATGCCAGCATTCAGCAAATGTGGCGATCCTATTAAATATACAGCTATTGATCTATTGCAAAGACCAGTTAAAAGTTTCATCAGCTGTACTGTAGGAGGATGACCGTATCTCACAGACTATACTGTAAGTCACAAGAAACCCTCCCTGCGGCCCTGTGTCGTTGTTTGAAACATTGCTTTCTTCTGCTGTAACATGCTTTGTATACTGCCATACATTTTGTATTTCCGGCACAACTTCGAGATCTGTGTCAGGTACGCGAAAGAACTTGCCCCCTTCTAACAGCCGTGTACCGCAAGTCTCTAGAGGAACGGAAGGTTCCAAATGATTGGAAAAGAGCACAGGTAGTCCCAGTCTTCAAGAAGGGTTGACGAGCAGATGCGCAAAACTATAGACCTATATCTCTGACGTCGATCTGTTGTAGAATTTTAGAATATGTTTTTTGCTCGAGTATCATGTCGTTTTTGGAAACCCAGAATCTACTATGTAGGAATCAACATGGATTCCGGAAACAGCGATCGTGTGAGACCCAACTCGCTTTATTTGTTCATGAGACCCAGAAAATATTAGATACAGGCTCCCAGGTAGATGCTATTTTTCTTGACTTCCGGAAGGCGTTCGATACAGTTCCGCACTGTCGCCTGATAAACAAAGTAAGAGCCTACGGAATATCAGACCAGCTGTGTGGCTGGATTGAAGAGTTTTTAGCAAACAGAACACAGCATGTTGTTATCAATGGAGAGACGTCTACAGACGTTAAAGTAACCTCTGGCGTGCCACAGGGGAGTGTTATGGGACCATTGCTTTTCACAATATATATAAATGACCTAGTAGATAGTGTCGGAAGTTCCATGCGGCTTTTCGCGGATGATGCTGTAGTATACAGAGAAGTTGCAGCATTAGAGAATTGTAGCGAAATGCAGGAAGATCTGCATCGGATAGGCACTTGGTGCAGGGAGTGGCAACTGACCCTTAACATAGACAAATGTAATCTATTGCGAATACATAGAAAGAAGGATCCTTTATTGTATGATTATATGATAGCGGAACAAACACTGGTAGCAGTTACTTCTGTAAAATATCCGGGAGTACGCGTGCGGAACGATTTGAAATGGAATGATCATATAAAATTAATTGTTGGTTAGGCGGGTACCAGGTTGAGATTCATTGGGAGAGTCCTTAGAAAATGTAGTCCATCAACAAAGGAGGTGGCTTACAAAACACTCGTTCGACCTATACTTGAGTATTGCTCATCAATGTGGAATCCGTACCAGATCGGGTTGACGGAGGAGATAGAGAAGATCCAAAGAAGAGCGGCGCGTTTCGTCACAGGGTTATTTGGTAACTGTGATAGCGTTACGGAGATGTTTAACAAACTCAAGTGGCAGACTCTGCAAGAGAGGCGCTCTGCATCGCGGTGTAGCTTGCTCGCCAGGTTTCGAGAGGGTGCGTTTCTGGATGAGGTATCGAATATATTGCTTCCCCCTAGTTATACCTCCCGAGCAGATCACGAATGTAAAATTAGAGAGATTAGAGCGCGCACGGAGGCTTTCAGACAGTCGTTCTTCCCGCGAACCATACGCGACTGGAACAGGAAAGGGAGGTAATGACAGTGGCACGTAAAGTGCCCTCCGCCACACACCGTTGGGTGGCTTGCGGTGTATAAATGTAGATGTCGATGTAGGTTCTAAACTGACATTAATACGTTCTGATCCACTGCTTCTCGCAGAAAAGTAGACGTCGCATGGTATAAGTCAGGTTGTTACTTCTGCTACCATAACACACAACACACACTGGATGATTTTAAATAAAAGACAGTTATAAAATAAGGAAACTGGAAGAGTTTTTTGCTGTTGTGGAGTGTTTCCAAACTGCTGTCTGAAGGTGACTGATGACCTCTACATTCAAAATCGTCTGTCACAGTGACGGAATAGCGGATGGCGATGCATCCGTTTCGACTGAGTCCACATATTTCAGTCATGTGCACGTTCACTGTTCCAGTGCAAGCCATCCCCAGAAGGTGTTGCCTCTCCACCAAAACTCTTTCTCCATCTCAAACAAGCGATGTCAGTCAATCAATATGTGCTAATCAACAGGGTACCAGTGTACAGATGGGATGAAAAGGCCCCACCGATGTACTGTAATAATAAGCATCACAGTTGATAGTGCAAACAGTTTTAGCAATTTTACAGTAATTTCAAAACCGACCAATGATGCGACAGCATGTTTCCCAATTTCAGTATCTTAGCTAAACCGACAGTTCTCTACTTCGCGAATATCATTGCGAATGTAGATCGATGACTGTGCAGTATGTCCATTCATTGTTAATTCTTGAACACATACATCATCAAAGTACACCAGACAGTGCTCTACATATTTCTAGCACCTCGAGCATAGTGCTTAATTTACGATCTATCTCTATGCAGATGGGAGTCACAGAGCATATCGCAGTCTTAGGATAAAATTAGAGACTGAAAGATCCCCTCACACTGTCGTTGACCAGCCCGCCCTGTAGCACAGTTACCGATTTAGTCTGCCCGTGACCAGAAGTAGACCACTACATTCCACATCTCGTGAATGAGTGGAGCTAGCGAAGTCCTCGCCCATCCAAGTACACAAGATTTCTCCAGATGCATCCCTGTAGAAGAGGTTAGCACCACTTATCGGTGTAAAGCAACAGATTTGGAAGTGAAACTTCCTGGCAGATTAAAACTGTGTGCCCGACCGAGACTCGAACTCGGGACCTTTGCCTTTCGCGGGCAAGTGCTCTACCATCTGAGCTACCGAAGCATGACTCACGCCAGGTCTCACAGCTTTACTTCTGCCAGTATCTCGTCTCATTCTAGATTTGGAAATGTTGTGATGTAATAGCAGATGGTTAAGAAGAAAAAGAAACTGCAGGTTTTTGTGCATGTTGGAGCTCCAGGTGGATAGAATTCGAAGCATTTGTTCTATAGTATGGGATCAGTACCTGGCAGGTGCTGGTAAGAGAGAACATAAACAAACACACTCCTAAGGCTACAAAGTTCCGCACTTAAAAGAGGCTATAATGTTGGACCGCTCCAGTTTCCAACCTATTACTCGTATGGAATGTAACGCTGTTAATATTCCAATGTAAGAAATATATTTATAGCACATGAAATACATCCTTCTTGCCAGTTTCTCTACGATAAACTATTGTAACAAACGGTAAATTGAAAAAAAAATCCCTTAAAATATCGATTCCGTGTGCACAATATAGCTTTCCAGAGATGTATAGCGTCCACTGTTCACATCCGATCACGGTTCAGAAATGAAACTATACCCGCATCAGTCCTATATAAAATGATCATTAGATCATTAGTAACGGAGAATTCCTCTTACAAGGAAACAGATAAACGCATAGCAGCAGCGTCCGACATGTGAAATTACAAGTCCTGTTGCCACTAACTTTGTAAACAGCACATCTGTCAAGCAGATGTATACATAGGGGATTGAAGTGTCTCACAAACACATATCGCTGACTTAGTTATGAAACTGAAGTATCGATTTTACATTTAAGATGCGACAGTGGAATGGAGTACATAGCATAAATCTTTGTTCATTTAGAGGAATATATCACGTTTCATCACACGAGATGGAAGTCCTCTGATGACTGAGAAGTTTACTGTTAATGATCGCAAGTAGACACTGCTCTAAGACCCACACAGAACACAGCGTTGTATACGAGTCAAATGCAGGCTATGTCAGGCAACCTTTGCATCCTGACAGAACAGCGGAAAAATTGACCTGCAGCAACTCTCCCTCTCTCTCTCTCTAGAATGCATCATCAGTCTACCATTAAATCGTACCTCATTACAACTCCAACTCAATCGGCCACCCCATCCACTCTATATCATCCTTTAATGCAGATGCAAGTAAGTTTAGACGCAGATAGAACTCTGTTTTTCCAGGAAAGCATCAAAGACAGCAGTCAACTTGGTGTATCACTGTTACCTCAATAGACATACAGTAGAATGCTGCCTCAACGGGAAAAAATGACTGTTTCCCTGGTTCCCGATGCTTCCATGTCAACGTTTTCTCGTATTCGTCTTGCTGTCAAATTCTCGTTCCTAAGTACCAGAATTCTTCTGCGTCAACCAGGAGATACGCAAGTGCATCCTCAATTTCCCCACATTTCAGTGTATTTTCTATCAATTTATACATATTTTACGTCATTTTTGGCAATCCTATCGATTTTTTATGTCACTTCTGCCCATGAAATCATGACATCACCTTTCGTTCCGTGTTCTAAAATTCCTTGTAAATGTATTACAGCTACCAACAACTAGCGCAAATCCACTGATCGGGAGTCGTATTATAGCACTGTACTCGATAGCATCCAGTCGCCTCCACCCACATATTCCACATCTGCAGTGTGTTCGCTCTGTTTTCTTTTCCAGAACCACAAACGTCAAGAGGAGACATTTCTACTACATTGCTCGATGTCAGACTGCAGCAGGAATCCTATTTAATTGTAGTTACACTGATAAATATGTTTCTGGTTCCCAATATTCTTATAAGTTTTTGCCGCTGAAAGTCTAGTCTGTAGAAAACAATGGCAGACGGTGCTCCCACACAGGCAGCAGCAGCAGTTTGATGGGTAAATTCAGTGACGAATGGACTGTCCCGTTAGGGTCGCTAGGAACAATGCACTCTGTACTATTCTGGGAAGCATTGTAACAGATCTCTATAGTGTGATCTGTGACGACAGTATCCACAGGTGGAGAGGTATCACGCCAGCAATGGTGCCTAGGTGAACACGTATTTCTACAGGAATTTCTTAGGTGTCAAGTCTGAAAGGGATGCTGCCGCCTCATGGTTGCAGGACCTGAACAGACCCCTGTGCGTAGCTCGGCAACTGACGGTCGCGTTGTCACTTTGCAGGGGGGCGACAGTGCACCCAAATTAGTGAGGACATGTGCAGAGTTGGCGGAGTCGGCTGCATTGGCGTCAGGTGGTGGGATGTGTGTTTTATTGGCGATCTTTTGTTTAAACTATATTCCATCGATTTCATATAGGTATGAAAAGGGGGTCGCTATGCTTTCGACTACCTAGATTCAACTATTTTTGCAGGTCACCCAACTAGATATTTTTGCAGTTTTACACTATAATTATGCAAAAGACGTGAATGGATTATCGTAAATAGGAGACTATTTATCGATTTTTGGCAGGATAAGGTGTTCTTCCTAAGCAGTGAGTAGTTGGGTGACCTGGAAAAGTAGTTGAAACTAGGTAGTCGAAAGAATAGCGACCCCCTTTTCGTACCTATATGAGATCTTTCCTCTCCACCAGTTTCCATATGTTCCATACACTGCCTTGAATCCCCTATTTTGTTTAAATAAACAATATTCCACACATTGTCTAAATTGTTTAAACAATGTTACATACACCACAATCGAATTCCCTCGAAATGACCGATCAACTGAATCTTTTTCCAGCCAATTTCTGGGAAGAGGGTGATGGGGGAGAGGGGGTTTACCAGAAGGGGAGAGGTAAATTAATTGATCAATTTAATTATGTAGTCAATTAAACTGATAGGAGTGAGAGGGGCTATTCCAATAACTCAGGCTCAAAAGTGTACCTGTAGCAGTGAGGGGGGAGGTTTCCTGAGTGGGTGAAGGACAACAGGTTAAGTGCCTGTCAATCAAAAGGAAGGATCCTTTTAGCAGAACAATAGATTAAGGACCTATCAGTCAAAGGAGAAGAATAGGTTAAGTACCTGTCAATCAAAGTAGAACAATAGGTTTGCCCCTGAGTGCATACCTGTCCCTAATGTAGGCAACCCGCAGTGACAAAATGCACTGATGCAGACCTTGTTCCACTACTCACTAATTTACATAAGTCATGCGACAGAAGGTACAGATTTGATCCTAGCACATCAATGTGGCCACACGGTTGCGAGTTTACCCACATATCACTGTCAGTATAGTATCATGGAATTAATAATACGATGTACCGTAGGCAAATGATTGTTGTCCTCAATGTGGAATTTCTTCACCCAGTCTGTGCTGCCATGCATGCGCAGATCTCATCCCCTCCACACTTCCCCATCACTCCGCCTCTATGCATGGAAGCCCCAGCCAATGTGACGTGGGCTGTAGTCAGTGAATGAAGGGAGTGGAGTGGTGTGGTGACACTTGACAGCAGACAGTGTTGCATTCTCCATTATGTCCGTTTCTACAAGTGCCTTCCACGTCTTTATTAGTATTACAATACCCTGTCTTTCAGGATCAGTCGAAATTGCAACCGAATTAGCGATTTAGTTCCTCCAAACGCCTTACACATTTTTATTCAGCGAATCATCAATAGGGACAAATTTCTGCTATTGGTGACATATTACAACTTGCTTCTTCTAACTCACTCTAGCAAAGAAACTAATACAATTGCAACTGCGTTGGGATCCAATAACGAGACTTCTTTTAACATGCAGTTACAGACAGGACAAATAAAATATTTACAAAAATTTGGAATGATATGATTTTTGAGTATTTTTGTCGAGATTCATCGGTTGGTAGACACTCCGAGACATGTCTAATATATCCATTGTTGTCATACCGATAAATATGAGGCGAGTTTTTTAAGTAAGTGTCGTTTTGAAATTAAAAAAAGACGTGCTAAGATATCTCAATAATTTTATTTTTACATGAAAGCCTGTACCTTAATCTACTTTTCTACATAATTTACGTCAATATTGAGGCACTTGTCATAACGTTGTACCAGTTTTTGAATACCCTCCTCATAGAAGTCTGCCGCCTGACTTGTTAACCACTGCATCACCATTGTTTTGACTTCGTCATCGTCTTGAAGACGCTGACCGCCCAGGTGTTTCTTCAAATGCAGGAACAGATGGTAGTGACTGGGCGCGAGATCGGGGCTGTACGGAGGATGATCTAGAGTTTCCCGTCGAAAATATGTGATGAGATCTTTGATCTGATTCGCCACATGTGGACGGGCATTGTCTTGCAGCACAACGATGCCCCTGCTCAACTTCCATGGACTGTTGCCTTTATTCTGGTGTGACGTAGGCCACCCATGTTTCATCGCCCGTAACAATTTGCGTTAAGAAATCATCACTGTCGTTGTGGTACCGCTGAAGGAAAGTCAATACACTGTCTAAACGTTTGGTTTTGTGCACATTAATCAAAATTTTCGGTACCCAACGTGCGCGCAATTTTCGGTAATTCAAGTGCTCGGTCACAATGCCATACAAAACACTACGAGAAACATTAGGAAAGTCATCCCGCAAGGACGAAATCGTAAAGCGTCTGTTTTCTTCCAGCTTATTGTCCACTTCCTGCACCAAACTTTCATTAACGACCGAAGGACGCCCACTCCGTTCTTCATCATGCACATTTGTGCGGCCATCTTTAAATGCTCTCACCCACTTTCTTATCATTCCATCACTCATAATGTTTTCTCCGTAAACTGCACAGATCTCACGATGAACAGCGATCACTTTCAGGCCTTTAGCCCTAAGAAATCTTATAACAGCCCGTACTTCACAGTCGGCGGGATTCACGATTATCGGAGGCATCTTAAACAATCAGTACACAACGTAAACAAGGAAGAATCAGACTGTAATGGCGTCAGTGCGTAGATTAAGGTACAGGCTTTCATTTAAAAATGAAATTATCGAGGTAACGTAGCACGTCTTTTTTTTAATTTCAAAACGGTACTTTCTTAAAAAACACGCCTCGTATGTAATTTGTTAGTTATTTATTGCGAACTTGCACTACAAATACAGTGAATGAGCGATACGAATGAATATTGGTGGCAGAAGGTGTGACAAAGGACACAGTTCCCACGCTTGTTTCATGGGGAAGCATCAGTAACGACATCGGTTCGTTTGCATCACATGAATTAAGCAAAATAATCGTCTTTGAGGGTTACATTATTGGAAAGAGTAATTTTATGCCAATAAAAATGTAGCATTAAACAAACGACGTTCAGTAAGTTCTGCTCTAAAACCGATTTCTGGATAGTGTGAGAGAAAGTCAGTGGTAGCGGATTAGCGTCTTTTATTAAATTCCAGTTTTTTGCCGAAAATAACAGTCAAGATATAAAAATCAAATTAACAAAATTATACATGTAAGGAATGCATATCCACGTCATATTCCTCCTTATGTAACACCTCAAATTTTGCTGTCTTGCCAAGCCACTTAACAATCTTCACTTATTATTAGACTCTTTCTAGGCCTCGCTTGTTATTAGACGCATACAACCACTGAAGTGGTACCTGGGTCAAAGACTCGTACCAGGCCGTTGAGTCACACGATATTATTATCATCATTGCTAGACACATTTAAAAAATGATTAGGCATCTTTCTTATCGTTGACACATTTCTTCATATTTCCTGTAAATTTGTGGCAGACTAATTCTTTCACAGTAATGCGTCTTCAGGTTCGTGACCATCACTTTCGCATACATTATTATGCAGATCACAGCACTCTTTGGTTATGTCAACAGCGAAATGCAATTTCTCATTCATTGCTTACTGGAAGGCACGACATTTATTCAACAATGTGCCAAAGTAACTTCCAGCACACTGGTGAGTCAATGACACATGGGTATTCAAAATACTTTTCTCATGGGACAACGTTTTACCTCCAAATTATGAAGGACAGTTAAAAAAAAAAACGAGACAGTTAGAAAAAGTTTTCCAGCTGTGAGTAGGACTCGCGGACTGAGGGCTCTGTACAAACTTAATTACATATATACAGAGTTCATCCATTTTGGGAGTCAAGAATCTCGACCACTTTTGGCTGTTATTGTTATGTACTTGGGGCTGTAATACATAATTAAAACATTAATGCTGGCAAGGTATCGTTCCTGGAGATTCCAAGATTTTCGAGAATGTTTTAATTTCAGTAATGTAAATGTGTTATAAAATCATGCAGGAAGGAGGAGATCATTATTATAATAATCAGTAGTTCTGCATTCAGATCCACTGGGTCTCAATGGCAAAAGTCAAACATCAGGCACAGAACGTGTATTTCACATACAGCTAGAAATGCCATATGTACGTGCAGTAATCGTTCCTGGATGTTTCGTGATGGATAAATTTCGAAACGCGTCATGTGAGCAGTAAAGCCATTCCTTGCCTGAAGTTTGACCTTTACCGTTGCGAACCTGTCATCCAGAATCCTGCAGTACTGCTTGTTTCACTTTCAAGTTTGACGTGGAATAACAAATGACAAAAGAAATATTTTTCATATGATATAATTACGAATTAACAATTTTTCAGATTTTTACCTTTACTTGTGCTGTGAAACCTTACTTCTTGCCAAATTTCACCATTTTAGATCAACATGCAGTACCCTATACGTTTTATGAGTGATTTTGCAAGAATCAAAATATGTGGCCTAAATGGCCATAACTTTTTGCTGCATTGACTTATAACCTTCATTATTACACCGCCAAGGACCTATAGACTTTACTATGTGGCATACATTTCAACTTCAAACGTCGACCCATTCCTAATAAAAAGGGCTCTTAACAGATGACGGACAGACAGTGTGATAAGACTAAAACTTAAGATTCTATTCGATAAAACGAGAATATTTGCTCACGTTTCAAACTATTGGAACTTTGTCATCAGAGAAGCAGCTGAAATTAGACTATTTGTAAATAATTTCAACAGAGACTCCGGATATGAACTCAGCAATGCATGGAAGCGCGCAGTTAATAAAGAAAGAGCGTAGAGGGAGACTTCTTACATTCCTCACAGTTCTCCGCCCATTACGATGGATGGCGCTGCAAGCAACGCTGGATAAAGCGAGCATACAAAACCTATGGACATAGAGGCCGCCACCTCCGTAGGTGCTGTTTTCACCGTGACGTCATCCAGCCAATGAGAAGCCGTCCACTGCTTATAAAAGCGGAAGCCTCACGGGTCCACGATCCTTCTATAGATCACCTTGACCTTTTTGCCGCATGGTGTAACCAGTGGCTCATGAAAATCAATCCTTCCAAGGCCCAGGCAATCATCGTAGGTCGTACCACTTGCTCCTTCCGGCTCCTGGATTTCTCCCTTAGTCTGCGCCCGTCCTGTCCACCTCAGCCCCACCCTCACCTACCTTGGTCTCACCATTGACTGTCACCTCACGTGGATCCCTCATCTCCGCTCCATCCAATCCAAAGCCCACAGCCGCCTCCGACTCCTCAAACTCCTCTCTGGCCGGACATGGGGGTTGCACCCCTCTACCATCCTCCACACCTACAAATCCTTAATCTGTCCCATCCTCTGTTATGCCAGTCCGGCCTGGATATCTGCCCCCCCCCCCCCCCAAATTCTATAAGTAACTCCAGATCCTTGAGCGTCATGCAATCCACCTCACCTTCTGTGTATGCCTCCCATCCCCCATGCGGATCCTCTGTGACCTCATTCCTTTCCCCCATCTGCTCCTATTCCTCAAACATATCCGCATACTCTACACCTCCCGCTGCCTTGATCCCCCTCACCCCCTGGTTGCTCCTCTCCTCTCCCATCCCCACCCCCTGCCACATCTTCACTGTTGTGTCCCCCCTACCCTCCATCTCTACACCCTCCATCACCTTTCCCAAGGTGGCTTCCATCAACTCCCCCTCCCGGATGACGCCCTCTCCCTCCATTTATACCTCCTACCAACTCTGATCCTCACCCCCCTCCTTTCCTCCATCCTTTTCTTGGGCTCCCTCTCCCCCCTTCCATCCTCTTTTTTCCGCACCTACCCTCTCTCTGTCCCCCTTCTCTCCCCCAAGTCCTTTTGCATTTCCCTCCTCTGCCTTTTCCCATTCCCTCTCGCGTCTGCCCTGCCCCCCCCCCCTTATGAGTCCTCTCCCACCTTTGGTTCCCCCCCTTTGGTTTTCCTCTCCTCCCTCCGTGTTTTCCCCCTCATCTGTCCAGGTCCACCCCGCCCCCTCCCCCCATCTGCCTCAGGCTATGGTGTGTCCTCTTTGTGCCGACATTTTAGTGCAGTGTTTACAGTGAGTGTTCAGTGTTGCGTGTGTTTTCTGAAGTGTTGCGAACGGCCATCATACTGTTGCTGGGTGTGATTTTATATCTCTTGCGAACAGAAACCAGACTGTCGCCATGTTTTTTAATTATCTGTCTACTATGTTACCTGTCTGCATCCTGTATGTTTTATTCGCTTTGCTAATCCTTTGCTTTATGTTTTATCTTTCCAAAATTTCCCGCCGTTTTACAATTTAAATCCCCGTTTTATCGCCTGCTTTTACTGTTTCTTAACTTCTCCTTACGTTTTAAAAAGTCTATAGGCTGCAGAGCAGCGTACTAAGCTGCTGCTAGCCCGCCCCCTTCGGGGGGAATCGAAATACAATAAAGGAAAAAAAAGGGTCCATGATAGTCAGTTTCACCGCTGACGAAGATGACGGAGGTAGTCATCGAAAGCTCAGGATTTATCCAAATTTGACGTGGTAAGTAAACCGAGAACTTTTTATACCAGGACTCCATCGCGAAAGACTTCGTAGTCATATTAGTGTAAGTAGGCTGTTTAGGTTTTCTTATTGGTAACGCCACCTAGCGCTCCGTATGAAAAATCACTGGCTGTGCTGTGTGCAGTCTGTGGCTAGTTTGCATTGTTGTCTGCCATTGTACTGTTGGGCAGTTGGCTGTGAACAGTGCGTAACGTTGCGCAGTTGGAGGTGAGCCGCCAGCAGTGGTGGATGTGGGGAGAGAAAAGGCGGAGTTTTGAAATTTGTAAGACTGGATGTCATGAACTGCTATGTATATTATGATTTTTCAACACTATTAAGATCTATTAAATAATTATTTTCTGATCCACATTCTTCGAAAAAGGAGCTCTTGGAGTGGAAAGAACAATAAGAAGGGACTAATACCAGTAACTGCATATATAATTTTCTTTTCAAGTACTTGATAATTTTTTTTTTTGTAGAATAAGTTTTTGTGGTGCACCACTTTAATTACATAGACATTAAGATGTGAATATACATTTCCCTTGTTTGCATTGTTGTCTTTAGTGTAATATTTTTTCTGTTTGAGCTTTGTCATGTTTAGATATAAGTTATTGCATTCGCTGCTGTTCTTTGCCAGGCATAATGTTACTGAATTTGACTTTGTATTACACTGTTAAACCAACTTTACTACTGATATATTTTTATTGTTTGCCGCACATTGCCTTATATTAGTTGTAATATTGCATTGCTTTGCTAATTTCTATAATGCTGCTTGCTTCGCCAATTTCCATTTTTTTGTCATTGCTGTTTGTATTAATTGTTTCGTGCTGCTGCATTGCCTCGTCCCTTAGTTTAGCATCTGAGCTCAGTAGATTTAAGTTAGCTTAAGAGGGGGTAGGCTATATAAGAGAATGAGTTGCGATGAATAGGAAGAAATGCATTGAGAAGTTATAAGAAAATGGTTTGGCCAAAAAAGTATTTTTGAAAGAGGATATGAACAAAAAAGTAGAGTTTAGGGACAACAGGTCTAGGTAGGATTTTCTTGGAAATAAATCATGAGGTAAGATAATGGAAAATAAATAATGAGGTAAGAAAGATGTGAACAAAATACAGAAAGCATGCTTGGATAGGATTTTTTTTGGTGGAAACAAATGTTGAAATAAGACGAAAGATCAATGGAATGAAGTTTTGGGTTGGACTGCAGTACCAAATGTTACACTGAAAACGAACCCTGTCTTTCCTTTTGTATTATTCCGCTATGTGTTTATGTACCCTTGTGTTTTTGTCTTTTTCCTGTCTTTATGTGTTTAGCTGATGAGAGTTATGTTGTAGAATTTTTCTAATACTATGTTATTTACTTTGTAAAGATGTTTAGACATTATTTATTTTGTTTTGTTTTAATGGTCATGTGTGAAGTTGATGTTTCGAAAGTTATTCTAATCTTTTATGTATGTACTCACGTCATAATTCCTGTAACACTGATGTATATGTTATTTCGATTCTTTTGTAAAGTCTGTACTACAAATGTTATCTGTATTGTTATGTTCTTTAATGATGTATTTTGTACCTTTGTAATTGTATTCTTATGTTATAAAATTGTAATTGACACCAGTTCATCATATTATTAACTTGTAAGTTCCATTTCACTGCACACGTTTCTGTTGGTCATAGTATATGGACAATATGTGGGAAGTAGGGACTGTTAGTGTTTGCATGTGTGTTAATAATTCAGCAAGGGGCTGGATAACAGCATTACTGGTTCTAAGGACAATTCCAAAAACTTTGTGAGTGCACAAGTGGCGGTTATGGACTTGCTATATTATCCGCAAGACTCTTCAATGGTGATTGTGCACCTGCACATTCACAACAGATGGCTGCTGGCCATCTCTACAAGGACTACAGTGGGTCTACATCTTTGATGACCCACCAATACCATTATTTCTACAAGGACTGCAGTGGGTCTGCACCTCTGGTGGCCTACCAATACCGTAATCTCTACCAGGACTACAGTGGGTGTACTCTGTAATGACCTACCTACCAATATTCTTCAAAACTTCGACTGACTCTGCGGTGGGTTTGCTCTGTTGTTGCCCATTACCTGTCTGCATGTCAAGAGTCAGCACTGTCTTTCCGTTGGAAGGACAACACTACTTCTTCAATACTGCATGGAAATCCACTACTTCCGTGTGCATTTTCTTTTACTGCTCAAACTTTGAGAAAAACACTGCAATTTTACTGTGATGAATGATCAGGACTGTCTTTATGGACTGTGAGAAAATTTTAGCTTTTGACCAACATTGTATCAATAAGTGTGTGCATTTGATTTCTTTGTTATCGTAATTATGAAAAATTTTATCAAATCATTATTGGCCATTGCCCAAAACAATTTGTAAAATTTTTTGTGGGGAGCATGGGGGCTATGTGAGTAGACTGTTTAGGTTTTCTTATTGGTAACGCCACGTAGCGCTCTGTATGAAAAATCACTGGCTGTGCTGTGTGCAGTCTGTGGCTAGTTTGCATTGTTGTCTGCCATTGTACTGTTGGGCAGTTGGCTGTGAACAGCGCGTAGCGTTGCGCAGTTGGAGGTGAGCTGCCAGCAGTGGTGGATGTGGGGAGAGAAATGGCGGAGTTTTGAAATTTGTAAGACTGGATGTCATGAACTGCCATGTATATTATGATTTTTCAACACTATTAAGGTAAACACATTGTTTGTTCTCTATTAAAATCTTTCATTTGATAACTATGCCTATCAGTAGTTAGTGCCTTCCGTAGTTTGAATCTTTTATTTAGCTGGCAGTAGTGGCGCTAGCTGTATTGCAGTAGTTCGAGTAACGAATATTTTTGTGAGGTAAGTGATTTGTGAAAGGTATAGGTTAATGTTAGTCAGGGCCATTATTTTGTAGGGATTTTTGAAAGTCAGATTGCGTTGCGCTAAAAATACTGTGTGTCAGTTTAAGCACAGTCATGTATAATTGTTCTAAGGGGACGTTTCATTAGTGTGATAACAAATGACAAACTTTTTTTCGTGTGATATAATTACAGCTTTGCAGTTTTCAGATATTCTCCTTTGTTTGTACTGTGAAACCTTGCTTATTGCCAAATTTCATGATTCTAGTCCATTGGGAAGTACCTTACAGGTTTTGATGAGTGAATTTGCGAAATTTCGAATTGATACGTCCACTCTCTCCTGAGAAAAAGGGTGTCGAACAGCTGGGTTGACAGACAGACAGGCAACACAAGAGCGATACAGTGAGGATTCCGGTTTTATCGATTGAGGCAGAGAGCCCTAAAAACTAAGTAAACTGTTTACTATTTCAAAAGTAAACGTCACAACTGTTAAAATATGTATCACACTTTGAGACAAGACGGTCAGGTCAATGCCTTCATGGAAAAAAGTTTGTGGTTGAGCATGGAATCATGATTGTACAAAGGCATGCTGCTCTTCGTTCAAATTAAATCGCCGGCCATAATGTCTTACTTCTGAGCTCCAAAAATATGGAAATCGCATGAGGAGAGATCGGGACAACATGGACGATGTCTAAGGGTTTGCCAGCGAAACTTCCGCAGCGTAGTCCAAATAAAGTTGGCAAGATGTGGACCT
The DNA here is from genome assembly GCF_023864275.1 of Schistocerca cancellata. Classification (NCBI taxonomy): domain Eukaryota; kingdom Metazoa; phylum Arthropoda; class Insecta; order Orthoptera; family Acrididae; genus Schistocerca; species Schistocerca cancellata. The sequence continues at coordinate 824,219,368 of NC_064627.1, read as the reverse complement.
GCTCACATAAAATTTCACACCCAGGTCATCATCAATTCACCACGAGGAAGTGAAAAACTTGCAGTAGTAATGACGAAGAAAAACCCGGCTGCAACAAGAGTCGACATGCACAACTCACTGTCCATGTAACACAGCGTGTGTGCTACCGTCCTAACCGTTCATCCCTGCCGTAAAACATCCCCCCTTCCCCCCACCCCATCCCCACTACAGCTCCTCACCCTTGCGACGGTCAGCGGAATAGGACTGGGGCTACAAATGCTTCTGCTTGCTGGCTTTCGTCGTCTAACTCGGGTATGATTTCTTACTCTTTCTAGCGCCAGACACATGCGCCCAACACCAGTTGGTGTGCAAGTATAGGCATGCGCATTCAAATACATAGATATGTAAATAGGCAGAAGACGGCACTACGGTCGGCAACACCTATATAAGACAAGTGTCTGGCGCAGTTGTCAGATCGGTTACTACTGCTACAATGACAGGTTACCATGATTTAAGAGAGATTTAACGTGATGTTATAATAGGCGCAAGAGCGATAGGACAAAGCATCTCCGAGGTAGCGATGAAGTGGGGATTTTCCCGTACGACCATTTCACGAGTGTACCGAGAATATCAGGAATCTGATAAAACATCAAATCTCCGACATAGCTGTGGCTGGAAAAAGATCCTGCAAGAGATGGACTGACGACGACTGAAGAGAATCGTTCAACGTGACAGAAGTGCAACCCTTCCGGAAATTGCTGCAGATTTCAATGCTGGGCCATCAGCAAGTGTCAGCTTGTGAACCATTCAACGAAATATCATCGATATGGGCTTTCGGAGCTAAAGACCCACTCTTGTACTCTTGATGACTGCACGACACAAAGCTTTACGCCTCGCCTGGGCCTGTCAAACTGACATTGGACTGTTGATGACTGGAAACATACTGCCTGGTCGGACGAGTCTCGTTTCAAATTGCATTGAGCGGATGACGGGTACGGGAATGGATACAGCCTCATGAATTCATGGACCCTGCACGTCAGCAGGGGACTGTTGAAGCTGGTGGAGGTTCTGTAATGGTGTGCAGTCCTTAGGTTAGTTAGGTTTAAGTAGTTCTAAGTTCTAGGGGACTGATGACCATAGCTGTTAAGTCCCATAGTGCTCAGAGCCATTTGAACCATTTGTAATGGTGTGGGGCATGTGCAGTTGGAGTGATATGGGACATCTGATACGTCTAGATACGACACGACTCTGACAGGTGACACGTACGTAAGCATCCTCTCTGATCACCTGCATCCATTCATGTCCGTTGTGCATTCCAAAGGACTTGGGCAATTCCAGCAGGACAATGCGACACCCTACACGTTCAGAATTGCTGCAGATGGGCTCCAGAAACATTCTTCTGAGTTTAAACGCTTCCACTGGCCACCAAACTCCCTAGACATGAACATTATTGAGCATATCTGGGATGCCTTGCAACGTGCTGTTCAGAAGAGATTTCCGTCCTCTCGCAATCTAACGGATTTATGGACAGCCCTCCAGGATTCATGGTGTCAGTTCCCTCCAGCACTACTTCAGACATTAGTCAAGTCCATGTCACGTCGTGTTGCGGCACGTCTGTGTGCAGAGGGGGCCCTATACGATATTAGGCGGGCGTATCAGTTTCTTTGGCTCTTCAGTCTAAAATACACTAGATGGCTGGCTCTGAGCACTGTGCGACTTGACTTCTGAGGTCATCAGTCCCCTACAACTTAGAACTAATTAAACCTAACTAACCTAAGGACATCACACACATCCATGCCCGAGGTAGGATTCGAACCTGCGACTGTAGCGGTCGCTCGGTTCCAGACTGTAGCGCCTAGAACCGCACGGCCACTACGACCGGCCATACACTAGATGCTGCTGACCGATAAGTATAAATGCTAACCAGGGTACGGTCTAGGAGGCTGAAGTCAAATAACGAATGGAATGTGTGTGTTAAGATCCTTAAAATTCATAAGTTTTCAGTCATAACCAAACACAGTCCATTGGTGATATCTTCCAAACAGTTATGTGCCGTTTTAATTATTGCTCGAGCCCCTAACAGTGATACTGAACATGTTATAAATTTTAATAAAAGTTGTTGAATGCTGGAGAAGGTCGATTGAAATTGAGCAAATCAATCAGTTGGCTAAAACACGGCCAAATTCCGATGATCTAAACTTCACTAGACACTAGTGCGAATTTCTGAGTGTCGTATGCCACAAAATATTTCACAATAAAGGATGACAGCCAAAAACAGTTATTGTGAAGAATTTTAACAGTTGCTGCCGCAGCCATGTTTAAAATCATGCCACAAAATATTGGTTTAAACGCAGTTAAAGTCCAGTGGCATTGTCTCAGAATCAGTAACCTAAACGTGGCGAAAATAATTAAGAATCCAGCCTGACCGGTTTTCCGAAACACAGTTTGGAATGCTCAAAAATAAACAGAGCCCCACAAGAGCGAATCAGAGCGGTGTGGTGGGCTCGAATGTAAACAGAGTCCCACAGCTACGATTTTGCAGCAAAGTCCCATTTGCTTGCAAAAGCAATCACCGAAAGACACAACGCGTGAAAAACGCTAGTACCTACTGCGTTCCACACCGAAAGTACCCTAAGTCCGGATTCGTCGAGAAAACATCTATCTCCCGTTAGCACGCGCACGCGAAATTGGGTAAAATTCAACACTTCTGGAGCCCCAAAAACTATCACCAAAGTGTTGTATCGAACAACACAGGTCCGGCGTCGCCAAATGCACACAAAACTCCGACCTGAAGCTTTGTGTCAGCTCCGCTTAAATACCCTCGAACCGAAATTCCCCAAGCTACAATCATCACTTCTTTGTGTAACTTTTTGCATAGAAGAGCAATCTTAATTCACTGGTCTTTCCTTGAGTGTAGGCAGGACGAAAACACAAAATTAGCTTCCACAGTGGGTTCGCAGGAAGAAATTATCAAAGTGCTTCGTAGTGACGTTGATGCTTTAAAAGACGCATTATCAGTGCAGAAGCAAGAAAATTGTGAGTTGAAATGAGGGAAAACATCTTATTTGTAAAGCAGCCTTGTCAACAGACGAAAATAACCTCAGAAACGGGCGGAATGACACAGTTATTAGCTCAAACAACGACGCTGCTGCGCCAAAGGAAGTAACTCTTGCGGAAGTCTCAAGAACAGAAAATAAATACAATTTGACAAGCGTAACTTACGGCAAAAATAAATCGAAATCTCTCAGTAATGAAAAACAGAGAGAAAAAAATGAATTCCTTGCCATAGGCGATTCTCTGCTGAAGAATGTGGTAGTGCCGAATTCCACAATAAACCGTCGTCCAGAAATCAAGACCCACCACTTGAAGAAACACTTCAGCTGCATATATAACTATCGTAGTGATAGACGGTAAATCATCGAGTAGAACACAAGTGATATCTGGCGTTCCGCAAGGTAGTGTCATAGGCCCTCTGCTGTTCCTGATTTACATATCACATCTAGGTGATAATCTGAACAGCCCCCTTAGATTGCTTGCAGATGATGCTGTAATTTACCGTCTAGTAAAATCATCAGACGATCAATTCCAGTTACAAAATGGTCTCGAGAGAATTTGTATATGGTGCGAAAAATGGCAATTGGCACCAAACAAAGAAAAGTGCGAAGTCATCCACTTGGGTACTAAAAGAAATACGATAAATTTTGAGTATACGATAAATCTCACAAATCTAAGGGCTGTCAATTCGACTAAATACCTGGGAATTACTATTACGAGCAACTTAAACTGGAAGACCACATAGATAATATTGTGGGGAAGGCGAAACAAAGACTGCGCTTTGTTGGCAGAACACTTAGATGATGCGACAAACTCACTAAAGAGACAGCCTACATTACACTTGTCCGTCCTCTGCTGGAATATTGCTGAGCGGTGTGGGATCCTTACCAGGTAGGATTGACGGAGGACATCGAAAAAGTGCAAAGAAGGGCAGCCCGTTTCGTGTTATCGTGCACTAGGGGTGAGAGTATCACTGATATGATACGCGAGTTGGGGTGGCAGTCACTGAAACAAAGGCGGTTTTCTTGGTGGCGAGATCTATTTACGAAATTTCAATCACCAACTTTCTCTTCCGAATGCGAAAATATTTTGTTGACACCCACCTACGTAGGGAGAAATGATCATCATAATGAAATAGGAGAGCCAGAGAAAGCTACAATTGAAGCTTTACTGGTGAAATTTCATTGCCTGTTTGAAAATCTCAGTAAAGGAAAGAGGAAAAAGATAGTAATAGCTGCTGACTTCAATATTAATATAATAGTTGAAAGCAATGACGTTTCCAAATTCACTGTCTTAATAAAAAAAAACTTTGGCTTCAAAATAAACTTCTTGCAACCCACTAGAGTAAATGCACATTCAGCTACCTGGAGTGATAATATTGTAAGAAATTATGTATTTGAATATGTATTTTTTTTATAGATTTAGGAATATGAGTACTCTGCATTACTACTGAACTACCAAAAATTAAGAAAGAAATTTCATGAAACAAAAGCCATGTCCATTACGTGAAGGTCCTCCTATACACATCTTGTGAGAGATATAGCTAATAAAGGAGCTATTATCAACGTGAAAAATGCCTGAAACACTTGCTTTGCTTGGTTTCTTCTGGCTTGTGAGAAAACTGTTGAGAAAGATACATACCATACTAGTAAGTAATGCTTGATATTCATCCATATTACAAACATGATGTTATTGAATTTCGCGTGAAACTTCAGGACATTGAGAGGCAGGAGGGAGCGCATCAGTTCATGTATATGGCATAGAGAACAAGAAAGACAATCTTGATAAGTGTGTGTGCAGAGGAAGTACGTGGTCAAGCATAAGGTTGTCATGCCACTGCACGATTCCCCATTCTTAGACCAACAAAAACATGCCAGTCCCACATCTTTGATAGCAGTAAGCAACATTATTGTTAGATCAGAAACATGGTCTTCCTTATTTCCTCCCAACTGATTGCATAAAATCATGCAAGATATACAGGGTGAGTCACCTAACGTTACCGTTGGATGTATTTCGTAAACCACATCAAATACTGACGAACCGATTCCACAGACCGAACGTGAAGAGAGGGGCTAGTGTAATTGTTTAATACAAACCATACAAAAATTCACGGAAGTATGTTTTTTAACACAAACCTACGTTTCTTTAAATGGAACCACGTTAGTTTTGTTAGCACATCTGAACATATAAACAAATACGTAATCAGAGCCGTTTGTTGCATTGTAAAATGTTAATTACATCCGGAGATATTGTAACCTGAAGTTGACGCTTGAGTACCACTCCTCCGCTGTTCGATCGTGTGTATCGGAGAGCATTGCAACATAAATCGCGTTTCTACAGAATGATCTGCCAACGTTGCTCGAAAATGTCCCAATGGAAACGCGTCGACGTATGTGGTATCAGCATGATGGTGCAGCTGCACATTCCGCAATTAACACTAGGCTGACCCTTGACAGGATGTTCGACGGGCGTTTCATAGAACGTGGAGGACGCATATATTGGCCAGCCCGTTCTCCTGATCTTACACCTCTGGACTTGTTTCTGTGGGGTACGTTAAAGGAGAATGTGTACCGTGATGTGCATACAACCCCAGAGGATATGAAACAACGTATTGTGGCAGTCTGCGGCGACATTACACCAGATGTACTGCGGCGTGTACGACATTCATTACGCCAGAGATTGCAATTGTGTGCAGCAAATGATGGCCAACACATTGAACATCTATTGGCCTGACATGTCGGGACACACTCTATTCCACTCCGTAATTGAAAACGGAAACCACGTGTGTACGTGTACCTTACCCCTCATGATAATGTACATGTGCGTCAGTGAAAAAGACCAATAAAAAGGTGTTAGCATGTGGACGTAATGTGCTGTTCCAGTCTCTTCTGTACCTAAGGTCTATCACCGTTCCCTTTGGATCCCTACCTAATTCGGTGCTCTCCGATACACACTATCGAAAAGCGGAGGAGTGGGACTCAAGCGTCAACTTTAGGTTACAATAACTCCGGATGTAATTAACATTTTACAATGCAACAAACGGCACTGATTACGTATTTGTTTATATGTTCAGATGTGCTAACAAAACTAACGGGGTTCCATTTAAAAAAACATAGGTTTGTGTTAAAAAACATACTTCCGTGCATTTTTGTATGGTTTGTATTAAACAGTTACACTAGCCCCTCTCCTCACGTTCGGCCTGTGGAATCGGTTCGTCAGTATTTGGTGTGGTTTACGAAATATATCCAGCGGTAACGTTAGGTGACTCACCCTGTATTTGTTTTTGGTGCCTGAATGCATTTTATATGAACGATCAACTGACAAAGCACAAGGGGGATTGGTCTAACCATAATTAGATACACATAGAAGTGCCTGCTGAGGCACAAGAGTGTATGCAGGTTTTGAATGTCTTCTGATTCCTGTGGAAGGCTGTGAGAATGACTCTACTGACTCACATGAAACCCTCACAGAGCGACATGTATCATTTGCTGCAATGTATCAGACTGTATGTTCGTATGGCTTTAAATACCATGGTAGGGAAAATCCTGTGAAATGATTCCTCTCTGGTCTTCAACCACGTAAAGAGGAAGTCAGCAAGGTCTATCTGCTATGATTACTCTAACTATAACGCAGGAAATTGAATCAAAGTATGATAATTATGTTAAGTGTCGTATTTGAGGGCTGCCATTAGCAATAGAAAACTGTAGAGTTCACTGTCATCTAACCGGTAAATTTTGCGGTGCAGCATGCAATTCTTGCAACCAGAATTACAAACTTTTACATAATATACTCGCAGTTCCTTAATACACTCCTGGAAATGGAAAAAAGAACACATTGACACCGGTGTGTCAGACCCACCATACTTGCTCCGGACACTGCGAGAGGGCTGTACAAGCAATGATCACACGCACGGCACAGCGGACACACCAGGAACCGCGGTGTTGGCCGTCGAATGGCGCTAGCTGCGCAGCATTTGTGCACCGCCGCCGTCAGTGTCAGCCAGTTTGCCGTGGCATACGGAGCTCCATCGCAGTCTTTAACACTGGTAGCATGCCGCGACAGCGTGGACGTGAACCGTATGTGCAGTTGACGGACTTTGAGCGAGGGCGTATAGTGGGCATGCGGGAGGCCGGGTGGACGTACCGCCGAATTGCTCAACACGTGGGGCGTGAGGTCTCCACAGTACATCGATGTTGTCGCCAGTGGTCGGCGGAAGGTGCACGTGCCCGTCGACCTGGGACCGGACCGCAGCGACGCACGGATGCACGCCAAGATCGTAGGATCCTACGCAGTGCCGTAGGGGACCGCACCGCCACTTCCCAGCAAATTAGGGACACTTGCTCCTGGGGTATCGGCGAGGACCATTCGCAACCGTCTCCATGAAGCTGGGCTACGTCCCGCACACCCTTAGGCCGTCTTCCGCTCACGCCCCAACATCGTGCAGCCCGCCTCCAGTGGTGTCGCGACAGGCGTGAATGGAGGGACGAATGGAGACGTGTCGTCTTCAGCGATGAGAGTCGCTTCTGCCTTGGTGCCAATGATGGTCGTATGCGTGTTTGGCGCCGTGTAGGTGAGCGCCACAATCAGGACTGCATACGACCGAGGCACACAGGGCCAACACCCGGCATCATGGTGTGGGGATCGATCTCCTACACTGGCCGTACACCACTGGTGATCGTCGAGGGGACACTGAATAGTGCGCGGTACATCCAAACCGTCATCGAACCCATCGTTCTACCATTCCTAGACCGGCAAGGGAACTTGCTGTTCCAACAGGACAATGCACGTCCGCATGTATCCCGTGCCACCCAACGTGCTCTAGAAGGTGTAAGTCAACTACCCTGGCCAGCAAGATCTCCGGATCTGTCCCCCATTGAGCATGTTTGGGACTGGATGAAGCGTCGTCTCACGCGGTCTGCACGTCCAGCACGAACGCTGGTCCAACTGAGGCGCCAGGTGGAAATGGCATGGCAAGCCGTTCCACAGGACTACATCCAGCATCTCTACGATCGTCTCCATGGGAGAATAGCAGCCTGCATTGCTGCGAAAGGTGGATATACACTGTACTAGTGCCGACATTGTGCATGCTGTGTTGCCTGTGTCTATGTGCCTGTGGTTCTGTCAGTGTGATCATGTGATGTATCTGACCCCAGGAATGTGTCAATAAAGTTTCCCCTTCCTGGGACAATGAATTCACGGTGTTCTTATTTCAATTTCCAGGAGTGTATGTGTGTGTACGATGCTCATTTGTTACTGAGCACTTGGTTGCATTTGGTCTGGGCAATGACTGGGTTACTGATCTGCCCAAGAGCGTGGAAAAATACCCCTGTTTCGTTTTCAAGGAGGATTACCAAGCATATAATACTGTGCTTCCTAGAGCGATTACAATTTATGTAGGCTGAGCTTCAGAAACTTTCAGAAACGCTACGTCAAAATAGTGAAAATGGCTCGGAGCAGTATGGGACTTTTAACATCTGAGGTCATCAGTTCCCTAAAACTTAGAACTACTTAAACCTAATTAACCTAAGGACATTACACACATCCATGCCCGAGGCAGGATTCGAACCTGCGACCGTAGCGGTCGCACGGTTCCAGACTGAAGCGCCTAGAACCGCTGGGCCACACCGGCCGGCAAATCTATGTCAGCAGGATATGCACCACTCATGAGCTTCACATCCTTATGGTGCTAAGTTCCAGCTCATTACAAATAAATGTATCTTGCCACAGGAATATCTGTGTTTGACAGACAGACTCTTCAAAACCACATTACCTGATGTACCTTCATTCTCTAGTAAACTTGTAGGCAAAGCGCCACATGGACTTAAAAGTTAACAAAAACCCAATCTGGAGATTGGAAGTTATATCTTGTGGATACTGACAGCTTAATTTTGTGGGTAAAGGACTGTTCTATATGAAATGGTAAGGAGTCATCAAGATACATTCTGGATAAAGTCTGATAACTTGTATGGTATAAAGCCAACCAACAATAAGTTATCGTTTAATGAAAGATCAGGCAAATAGGTTGAAGATTGTCGAAATTGTAGGTCTTCAATCTAAAATCAATATAAACTGCATAGAATAAGTGCTACTTTAAGGTTCAAATGGCTCTGAGCACTATGCGACTTAACTTCTGAGGTCATCAGTGGCCTAGAACTTAGAACTAATTAAACCTAACTAATCTAATGACATCACACACATCCATGCCCGAGGCAGGATTCGAACCTGCGACCGTAGCGGTCACGCGGTTCTAGACTGAAGCGCCTAGAAGCGCTCGGCCACAACGGCCGGCCTGCTACATTAAGGCATGCTACAGATCTGCTACCTGCCTCCATACACTCTTAGGCTGACGTTTATCTGACATGCTTGTATGGTGGCACAGATGTTGCTCTACATATGGAGTGTCAATTTAAATTTCAATCTAAGGGACATCTGGCTGGTACTGTAGCACATGAAAAAAAAGTATTGTCTGTCTGGTCACGATAATAAGCTGCCGACTTTATATATCATCACCATCATCAGCCAGTTCGATCACTTGGTGATGCCTCTTCTAGAAAGCGTGCAACTTAGGATCCCTGCAGATCCTTACATCCCTGCCGATCTTGAGCTTCCCGTCGCTAGTTCAGTCCAGCTGACTTCTTTATGTCTCTGTCCCATTTGTCCGGTGGTCTTTCCCTTCGTCTTTTTTGATAAACTGGGCTCCAGTCTAGTACTTGTTTTGACCACCTGACATCTTTTCTTCGAGCAACATGACCAGTCCATTGCCACTTCAAGGTACGGTATTCACTCTTTCCATCATGTTACTGACCTTTGTTATCTGCCTGATATCAACTGCTTTCTTTCTTTCTTTCTTTCTTTGTGTAGCCCAACATTGATCTTTCCATTTCTCTTTGGGCTACTATTAATTTTTTGACAATGAACTCACTTACTGTCCATGTCTCACAGATATAAGTTATTACTGGCATTATAAGTCGCTCAGAGACTTTTATTTTGGACTTCAAAACTGAGGAGTCGTCTATAAGCTTACCAGGTTAAGTTAACACGTAAAAATATTTCTGGTTTTAGGCTTCCTTTCATATATAGCTGTTGATCCAGATAGACATATTCTGTGACCGTTTGAAGATGCATTCTTCCAGCTTATATATTTCCCTCCAGTGTCCATTCATTCATCATGGACTTGGTATTATCATAGTTCATTTTTAGGAAAACTTCAGAGAAGACTAATGCAACTTCACTAATCAGTATCTGAAGATTGTATATATACAGGGTGGTCCATTGATCGTGTAAAGGCCAAATATCTCACGAAATAAGCATCAAACGAAAAAACTACAAAGAATGAAACTTGTCTAGCTTGAAGGGGGAAACCAGATGGCGCTATGGTTGGCTGCGTTTTTTTAAAATAGGAACCCCGATTTTTATTACATATTCGTGTAGTACGTAAAGAAATATGAATGTTTTAGTTGGACCACTTTTTCCGCTTTGTGACAGATGGCGCTGTAATAGTCACAAACATATGGCTCACAATTTTAGACGAACAGTTGGTAACAGGTAGGCTTTTTAAATTAAAATACAGAAAGTAGGTACGTTTGAACATTTTATTTCGGTTGTTCCAATGTGATACATGCACCTTTGTGAACTTATCATTTCTGAGAACGCATGCTGTTTCAGCGTGATTACCTGTAAATACCACATTAATGCAAAAAATGCTGAAAATGATGTCCGTCAACCTAAATGCATTTGGCAATACGTGTAAAGACATTCCTCTCAACAGCGAGTAGTTCGCTTTCCGTAATGTTTGCACGTGCATTGACAATGCGTTGACGCAAGTTGTCAGGCGTTGTCGATCGATCACGATAGCAAATATCCTTCAACTTTCCCCACAGAAAGAAATCCGGGGACGTCAGATCTGGTAAACGTCCGGGCCATGGTATGGTGCTTCGGCGACCAATCCACCTGTCATGAAATATGCTATTCAATACCGCTTCAACCGCACGCGAGCTACCTGCCGGACATCAATCATGTTGGAAGTACATCGCCATTCTGTCATGCAGTGAAACATCTTGTAGTAACATCAGTAGAACATTACGTAAGAAATCAGCATACATTGCGCCTTTTAGATTGCCATCGATTAAATGGGAGCCAATTATCCTTCCTCCCATAATGCCGCACCATACATTAACCCGCCAAGGTCGCTGATGTTCCAATTGTCGCAGCCATCGTGGATTTTCCGTTGCCCAATAGTGCATATTATGCCGGTTATTTTAGCGCTGTTGGTGAATGACGCTTCGTCGCTAAATAGAAAGCGTGCAAAAAATCTGTCATCGGCCTGTAATTTCTCTTGTGCCCAGTGGCAGAACTGTACACGGCGTTCAAAGTCGTTGCCATGCAATTCCTGGTGCATAGAAATATGGTACGGGTGCAATCGATGTCGATGTAGCATTCTCAACACCGACGTTTTTTAGATTCCCGATTGTCGCGCAATTTGCCTGCTACTGATGTGCGGATTAGCCGCGACAGCAGCTAAAATACCTACTTGGGCATCATCATTTGTTGCAGGCCGTTGTTGACGTTTCACATGTGGCTGACACTTCCTGTTTCCTTAAATAACGTAACTATCCGTCAAACGGTCCGGACACTTGGACGATGTCGTCCAGGATACCGAGCAGCATACATAGCACATGCCCATTGGGCATTTTGATCACAATAGCCATACAACAACACATATCGACCTTTTCCTCAATTGGTGAACGGTCCATTTTAACACGGGTAATGTATCACGAAGCAAATACCGTCCGCACTGGCGGAATGTTACGTGATACCACGTACTTATACGTTTGTGACTATTACAGCGCCATCTATCTCAAAGCGAAAATAAGTGATCCAACTAAAACATTCATATTTCTTTACGTACTACACGAGTATGTAATAAAAATGGGGGTTCCTATTTTAAAAAAAAACCTCAGTTTATATCCGTTTGACCTAAGGCAGCGCCATCTAGCGGGCCAACCATAGCGCTATCTGGTTTCCCCCTTCAAGCTAGACGAGTTTCGTTCTTTGCAGTTTTTTCGTTTGATGCTTATTTCGTGAGATATTTGGCCGAGTCACTATCAATGGACCACCATGTAAATACGAGATGACACTCTATATGGAAGGAAACAGATCGCGTTTCAAGAACCAAATTCTGATCACTATTTTGAACCAGAAGGGGTAAATCTGAAGGCTAACAAAAAAACTAATGCAAAATCATAAACAGCATATAAACTCACATGGAACAGATTCTATATCACAAAAGAGAAAATTCTGACACTGTAATATAGCTGTTGAAACAGAGGTTCTGTATGCACCTGAAACCAAATTTGCTGAGAAGCCTATCCGACGAAATTAAGAATCACGGAAAGACACAAAAAATGTCGTGAACAAATCAAGAAGTTCTAGAAGGAAAGAAGGAAGAGAGTTTTTCAGTTACTCATGCATGAAAAGATAATGAGTTTCCTCATGTTTCTGAGGATACAATTTCCTTCCTCATTCCCTCAAACAGCTGTAACGGTTACTCCAGCAGCGTCTAATCTATCAAATCCTCAGTAATGGGTATGTTCGTTTTACTTCAGGCAGGCAAAATCATTCATACTTCATCACGAACAGTAACATCTAGAACAAGTATAGGTTCTGAGTAGTTCTGTCTTGATAAGGATAATAGGCTACGAGTACTACATCAGTAGTGCGTGGATAAGTTGAGAATTTGGGTGTGACGGGAGGTGTGCCAGAGTAGTGGGTGTGGTTGCGATGACCACTGTGTCCACGTGGCGCAGCGGTCAGCATATCTGCCTAGTAATCAGGAGACCTGGATTCGAATCCTAGTCTAGCACAAATTTTCAACTTTTCCCATTGATTTAAATCAATTTCCACTGGCAACTAAAGCCGTTAATTCCATTGTGTTTCGATTCATAATGGGGATCAAAATGTATGTTCTTCCAGCCACGTTGGAAAGAACACACACCATATACACACACATCAAAAAAGTTTTTCGTCACCCTAGTTTCCAGAACACCTGAAGATAGACGTTGACTACGGATATTGTATCCGTTCCTTTGACTGTTCAGAGATGTCACTAAACCCGGCCAAAGATGTAAACAACCATGCATGACCAGCGCTTATTAGACGGAGGGGGTCCGACAGCCGATCGGTACCAGTCATTCAACGGGGAAGGATGTACGTGGCTCCTGCTGTCTGTAGTTCAACCAAGCCTAGAAGGTCAATACCGTGGTTCGATGAGTTCGCATTGTTACTTTGTGCCAGGAAGGGTTCTCAACAAGGGAAGTGTCCAAGCGTCTCGGAGTGAACCAAAGCGATGTTGTTCGGACATGGAGGAGATACAGAGAGACAGGAACTGTCGATGACATGCCTCGTTCAGGCCGCCCAAAAGCTACTACTGCAGTGGATGACCGCTACCTACGGGTTATAGTTCGGAGGAATCCTGGCAGCAATGCCACCGTGTTGAATAATGCTTTCCGTGCTACCATATCGGCAGCGTATTGGCGAGGCATTCGTATTCATGGACGAAAATTCGCTCCCCCATCGTGCACATCTTGTGAATGACTTCCTTCAGGATAACGACATCACTCGAGTAGAGTGGCCAGCATGTTCTCCAGATATGAAACCTATCGAACATGCCTCGGATAGATTGAAAAGGGCTGTTTATGGACGACGTGACCCACCAATCACTCTGAGGGATCTACGCCGAATTGTTGTTCAGGAGTGGGACAATCTGGACCAACACTGCATTGATGAACTTGTGGATAGTATGCCACGACGAATACAGATGTGCATCAATGCAAGAGGACTTGCTACTGGGTATTAGAGGCACCGGTGTGTACAGAAATCTGGACCACCAGCTCTGAAGGTCTTGCTGTATGGTGGTACAACATGCAATGTGTGGTTTTCATGAGTAATAAAAAAGGCGAAAATATGTTTATGTTGATCTATATTCCAATTTTCTGTAGAGGTTCCGGAACTCTCGGAACTGAGGCGATACAAAACTTTTTTTGGTGTTTGCATAACAAAATTTAGTTGTTCTCTGCTCATTACTAAATTGCCTCCATGCTTTACCATTTAACTGAGAAGTATTTGACCATTGTGACATATGCTTTTGAAGCTGTGCTTACGTAATATTTCATAATTTCATGCTATTTTCGCCCAATAACAAATAAGTCCCCCCCCCCTCATGAACCATTTACCTTGCCGTTGGTGGGGAGGCTTGCGTGCCTCAGCGATACAGATAGCCGTGCCATAGGTGCAACCACAACGGAGGGGTATCTGTTGAGAGGCCAGGCAAACGTGTGGTTCCTGAAGAGGGGCAGCGGCCTTTTCAGTAGTCGCAGGGGGAACAGTCTGGGTGATTGACTGATCTGGCCTTGCAACATTAACCAAAACGGCCTTGTTGTGCTGGTACTGCGAACGGCTGAAAGCAAGGGGAAAATACAGCCGTAATTTTTCCCGAGGGCATGCAACTTTACTGTATGGTTTAATGATGATCACGTCCTCTTGGGTAAAATATTCCGGAGGTAAAATAGTCCCCCATTCGGATCTCCGGGCAGGGACTACTCAGGAGGACGTTGTTATCAGGAGATAGAAAACTACCCTACCCCACCCCGGGTAGGAGCGTGGAATGTCAGATACCTTAATCGGGCAGGTAAGTTATAAAATTTAAAAAGGGAAATGGATAGGTTAAAGTTAGATATAGTGGGAATTACTGAAGTTCGGTGCCAGGAGGAACGAGACTTCTGGTCAGGTGAATACAGGGTTATAAATACAAAATGAAATAGGAGTAATGCAGGAGTAGGTTTAATAATGAATAAAAAAAAGTAGGAATGCGGGTAAGCTACTACAAACAGCATAGTGAACGCATTATTGTGGCCAAGATAGAGACGAAGCCCACGCCTACCACAGTAGTACAAGTTTATATGCCGATTAGCTCCGCAAATGACGAAGAGATTGATGAAATGTATGATGAGATAAAAGAAATTATTCAGATATTGAAAGGAGACGAAAATTTAATAGTCATGGGTGGCTGGAATTCTAGAGTAGGAAAAGGAAGAGAAGGAAACGTAGTAGGTGAATACGGAATTGGGGTAAGGTATGAAAGAGGAAGCCGCCTGGTAGAATTTTGCACAGAGCATAACTTAATCATAGCTAACACTTGGTTCAAGAATCATAAAAGAAGGTTGTATACATGGAAGAAGCCTGGAGATACTGACAGGTTTCAGGTAGATTATATAATGGTAAGACAGATTTAGGAACCAGGTTTAAAGTTGTAAGACATATCCAGGGGCAGATGTGGACTCTGACCACAATCTATTGGTTATGAACTGTAGATTAAAACTGAAGAAACTGCTAAAAGGTGAGAATTTAAGGAGATGGGACCTGGATAAACTGACCAAACCAGAGGTTGTAGAGAGTTTCAGAGAGAGCATTAGGGAACGATTGACAAAAATGGGGGAAAGAAATACAGTAAAAGAAGAATGGGTAGCTTTGAGGGATGAAATAGTGAAGGCAGCAGAGGATCAAGTAGGTAAAAGGACGAGGGCTAATAGAAATCCTTGAGTAGCAGAAGAGATACTGAATTTAATTGATGAAAGGAGAAAATACAAAAATGCAGTAAATGAAGCAGGCAAAAAGGAATACAAACGTCTCAAAAATGAGATCGACAGGAAGGGCAAAATGGCTAAGCAGGGATGGCTAGAGGACAAATGTAGGGATGTGGAGGCGTACATCACTAGGGGTAAGAAGGGAAAGGAGAAAGGAGGAAGGAGTATATAGAGGGTCTATACAAGGGCGACGTACTTGATGACAACATTATGGAAATGGAAGAGGATGTAGATGAAGATGAAATGGGAGATGTGATACTGCGCGAAGAGTTTGACAGAGCTCTGAAAGACCTATGTCGAAACAACGCCCCGGGAGTAGACAACATTCCATTAGAACTACTGACAGTCTTGGGAGAGCCAGCCCTGACAAAACTGTACCATCTCGTAAGCAAGATGTATGAGACAGGCGAAATACCCTCATACTTCAGGAAGAATGTAATAAATCCAATCCCAAAGAAAGCAGGTGTTGACAGATGTGAAAATTACCGAACTATCAGTTTAATAAGCCACGGCTGCAAAATACTAACACGATTTCTTTACAGACGAATGGAAAAACTGGTAGAAGAGGACCTCGGGGAAGATCAGTTTGAATTCCGTAGAAATGCTGGAACACTTGAGGCAATACTGACCTTACGACTAATCTTAGAAAATATATTAAGGAAAGGCAAACCTACGTTTATAGCATTTGTAGACTTAGAGAAAGCTTTTGACGATGTTGATTGGAATACTCTCTTTCAAATTCTGAAGGTGGCAGGGGTAAAATACAGGGAGCGAAAGGCTATTTACAATTTGTACAGAAACCAGATGGCATTTATAAGAGTCGAGGGTCATGAAAGGGAAGCAGTTGTTGGGAAGGGAGTGAGACAGAGGTGTAGCCTATCCCCGATGTTATTCAATCTGTATGTTGAGTAAACAGTAAAGGAAACAAATGAAAAATTCGGAGTTCAAATGGTTCAAATGGCTCTGAGCACTATGCGACTTAACTTCTTAGGTCATCAGTCGCCTAGAACTTAGAACTAATTAAACCTAACTAACCTAACATCCATGCCCGAGGCAGGATTCGAACCTGCGACCGTAGCGGTCGCTCGGCTCCAGACTGTGGCGCCTAGACAATTCGGAGTAGGAATTAAAATCCATGGAGAAGAAATTAAAACTTGAGGTTCGCCGATGACATTGTAATTCTGTGAGAGTCCGCAAAGGACTTAGAAGAGCAGTTCTATGCAATGGACAGTGTCTTGAAAGGAGGATATAAGATAAACATCAACAAAAGCAAAACGAGGATAATGGAATGTAGTCGAGTTAAATCGGGTGATGCTGAGAGAATTAGATTATGAAATGAGACGATTAAAGTAGTAAATGAGTTTTGCTATTTAGGGAGCAAAATAACTGATGATGGTCGAAGTAGAGAGTATATAAAATGTAGACTGGCAACGGCAAGGAAAGCGTTTCTAAAGAAGAGAAATTTTTTAACATCGAGTATAGATTTAAGTGTCAGGAAGTCGTTTCTTAAAGTATTTGTATGGAGTGTAGCCATGTATGAAAGTGAAACATGGACGATAAATAGTTTAGACAAAAAGAGAGTAGAAGCTTTAGACATGTGATGCTACAGAAGGATGCTGAAGATTAGATGGGTAGATCACATAATTAATGAGGAGGTACTGAATAGAATTTGGGAGAAGAGAAATTTGTGGCACAACTTGACTAGAAGAGGTGATTGGTTGGTAGGATATATTCTGAGGCATAAAGGGATCATCACTTTAGTATTGGAGGGCAGCGTGGAGGGTAAAAATCGTAACGGGAGACCAATAGATGAATAAACTAAACAGATTCAGAAGGATGTAGGCTGCAGTAGGTACTTGGAGATGAAGAAGCTTGCACAGGATAGAGTAGCATGGAGAGCTGCATCAAACCAGTCTCTGGACTGAAGACCACAACAACAACAACAAATAACGTATTCTTACGTAAATTTTCCAGTACTACAAATCAGTAAATACAGAAGCAGTAATTTTGCTCCTGCAGTGAACAGGCGACCGTTAATGTTCTTTATTCATTAACTGCCAATTGTATACACAAAGTATTTCTCTTACATTATTAACTATCTGGATACTTGGCGTTGCCCGAGTAATTATTTATTCGAAACTTCCATTTGTCTATCTCCTCCTCCCCCCTCTCTCTTTCTGTCTCATCCTTTACCCCCTCTCTGCCCTACTCCCCCTTTCCCTGTTTACCTCCTCTTCGTTCCTTTCTCTGTCCATCTCCTCCTCTCCCTCTCTCTCTCTCTTTCTCCACGTGTCTCTTTCCATCTCTTCCAGTTTCCTTTCACTTTCACTCCTCCCCTCCCCAATCTCCCTCTTCCTCCTCTCCTCTCTCTGTCTACCTCCTCCTTCCTTCTCGCTGTGTGCCCATCTTCTCTTCCCACCCCGTCTCTCCACTTATCACTCTCACATCAATAGGAGGCTGCTGATCCTTATCCCTACAGTATTTCTTTCCAGACTGTAGCTAATATGTGTACCAGTGCGGTTGAAATCATTCCACGATGAGCTTTTTACCCGTGGCTTTGCTCGCATGTAAAACATATTAAATACACTCCTGGAAATTGAAATAAGAACACCGTGAATTCATTGTCCCAAGAAGGGGAAACTTTATTGACACATTCCTGGGGTCAGATACATCACATGATCACACTGACAGAACCACAGGCACATAGACACAGGCAACAGAGCATGCACAATGTCGGCACTAGTACAGTGTATATCCACCTTTCGCAGCAATGCAGGCTGCTATTCTCCCATGGAGACGATCGTAGATGCTGGATGTAGTCCTGTGGAACGGCTTGCCATGCCATTTCCACCTGGCGCCTCAGTTGGACCAGCGTTCGTGCTGGACGTGCAGACCGCGTGAGACGACGCTTCATCCAGTCCCAAACATGCTCAATGGGGGACAGATCCGGAGATCTTGCTGGCCAGGGTAGTTGACTTACACCTTCTAGAGCACGTTGGGTGGCCGGGATACATGCGGACGTGCATTGTCCTGTTGGAACAGCACGTTCCCTTGCCGGTCTAGGAATGGTAGAACGATGGGTTCGATGACGGTTTGGATGTACCGTGCACTATTCAGTGTCCCCTCGACGATCACCAGTGGTGTACGGCCAGTGTAGGAGATCGCTCCCCACACCATGATGCCGGGTATTGGCCCTGTGTGCCTCGGTCGTATGCAGTCCTGATTGTGGCGCTCACCTGCACGGCGCCAAACACGCATACGACCATCATTGGCACCAAGGCAGAAGCGACTCTCATCGCTGAAGACGACACGTCTCCATTCGTCCCTCCATTCACGCCTGTCGCGACACCACTGGAGGCGGGCTGCACGATGTTGGGGCGTGAGCGGAAGACGGCATAACGGTGTGCGGGACCGTAGCCCAGCTTCATGGAGACGGTTGCGAATGGTCCTCGCCGATACCCCAGGAGCAACAGTGTCCCTAATTTGCTGGGAAGTGGCGGTGCGGTCCCCTACGGCACTGCGTAGGATCCTACGGTCTTGGCGTGCATCCGTGCGTCGCTGCGGTCCGGTCCCAGGTCGACGGGCACGTGCACCTTCCGCCGACCACTGGCGACAACATCGATGTACTGTGGAGACCTCACGCCCCACGTGTTGAGCAATTCGGCGGTACGTCCACCCGGCCTCCCGCATGCCCACTATACGCCCTCGCTCAAAGTCCGTCAACTGCACATACGGTTCACGTCCACGCTGTCGCGGCATGCTACCAGTGTTAAAGACTGCGATGGAGCTCCGTATGCCACGGCAAACTGGCTGACACTGACGGCGGCGGTGCACAAATGCTGCGCAGCTAGCGCCATTCGACGGCGAACACCGCGGTTCCTGGTGTGTCCGCTGTGCCGTGCGTGTGATCATTGCTTGTACAGCCCTCTCGCAGTGTACGGAGCAAGTATGGTGGATCTGACACACCGGTGTCAATGTGTTCTTTTTTCCATTTCCAGGAGTGTATATAAGACAACAAGTGTCTGGCGCAGTTGTTAGATTGGTTGCTGCTGCTACAATGGCAGGTTATCAACATTTAAGTGAGTTTGAACGTGGTGCTGTAGCCGGCGGACGAGCGATGGGACACGGCATCTCCGAGGTGGGGATGAACTGGGCATTTTCCTGTATGACCATTTCACGAGGGCACCGTGAATATCAGGGATCCTGTAAAACATCAAATCTCCGACATCGCTGCGGCGGGAAGAAGATCCTCCAAAGACTGGACCGACGACGACTAAAGAGAATCGTTCAACGTGACAGAGCCCTTCCGCAAATTGCTTCAGATTTAAATGCTGGGCCATCAACAAGTGTCAGCGTGCGAACCATTCAACGGAACATCATCGATATGTGCTTTCAGAGCTGAAGGCTCACTCGTTTACCCTTGAGGACTGCACAACACAAAGCTGTACACCTCGCCTGGGCCGACAACACCACCATTGGACAGCTGACGAATGGAAACATGTTGCCTGGTCGGACGAGTGTCGTTTCAAATTGTGGATGAACGTATATGGGTATGGAGTCAACCTCACGAATGCATGGACACTGCATGTCAGCGGGGGACTGTTCAAGCTGGTGGAGTCTCTGTAATGGTGTGGGGCGTGTGCAGTTGGAGTGATATGGAACCCCTGATTGGTCTAGATACGACTTTGACAGGCGACACGTAAGTAAGCATCCTATCTGATCACCTGCATGTCCATTTTGCATTCTGACGGACACGGGCAATACCAGCAGGACAATTCGACACCCCACGTCCAGAATTGCTACAGAGTGGCTCCAGGAGCACTCTTCGGAGTTTAAATACTTCCGCTGGAAACCAAGCTTCCCATATTTGAATGTTACTGAGCATATTTGGCATGCCTCTCAACGTGCTGTACGGAAGAGATCTCCACCCCCTCGTACTCTTACGTATTTATGGACAGCCCTGCAGGATTCATAGTGTCAGTTCCCTCCAATACCTCAGACATTAGTCGAGGCCATGCCACTTCGTGTTGCGGCAGTTCTGCGTGCTCGCTAGTTTCTTTGACTCTTCAGTGCGTGTACATACATAGTCACATACATATGCAGGGTAGTCAGAAACAGTCTGAAAAGCTTATAAACGTGTTGCAGGGTAGGTTGTGCTGACAAATAATTGTTGAGAAAAAAGTTCGATGCGCTGCGCCGTTTATGCGTCAATTAGCACAAAAAGGCGAATATTTTATTATTATTTATTAAAAGACTGACTGAAAAGTGGGGTACCAGCTGTCTCATTCTAGCCATAAAAACAGGATTTTTCGTTGCTCATACTTCGGGCTCTATTGGTGATAAAAAGTTAGGGTCACGTGTTTTCCATAACCCAAGCGCCTTTCATTTGCATACTCGACACAAGGATCGTCTTAGTGTCATTATCCTACAGTACGCGGTCAAAGTATGAATATTACACGATTCCTCCTGCTTAGAAAAACGGAGCAAATCGGTTGGCTCTTCTTACATTTGATGTGGTCTGTGGTGGCCTTGACGGGTCTACGGAGGCACCATTATTTCGTGGGTGGTTCCTCGGAAAACCACGAAAAAAGTTTTTTTTAACTGTATTTTCTCCGTCACCAGCGGACCAATACCCAACCGAGATTTCCAAGATCGCTATGCACAGTAAATGACTTAAATTTTTACGATATACTCCCAAGATTCCGATCTCGAAAAACCTTGAAAATTTTCTTGGTATCTTTAGCCCTTTCCCAGACACAGAGGCTCAAATTTACCCTACTCGTACACGTAAAATACGCACTTAAATAGATTGATTGATGATCCGTATACCCGTGATAACTCCGTGATTTACTTATACTGATGGGTATACCCGTGAATGAATGGATGATGCATTTGTATAAATTCATTGGCAGTTCCTGAGAAAACGCCTCAAAAAAGCGTTTTTCACCATTTTTTCGCCGTCAGCTGCGAATCAAACCCCAGCACCGATTCAAAGATGGCTATGCCCAGAAAATGGCTGAAACTTTTACGACGTATATCTAAGATCCCGATCCCGAACTATCTGGGAAATTTTCTAGGTATCTTTATTCGCTTCCACGACGCAGCTATTCAGAATTACCCTACCTGCGCTCGAAAAATGCGAACCACATAAAATGCGGCGCTAGGCGAAAACACAGTTTATAAAGTGACGTAGCACGGAGAAATATGATGTCAAGTGTCTCCGTTTCGAAGCGAAAATGAGCGTAAGGAGAGCAATGGGAGAAGCGTTCAATAATTTTGAAAGTAAGACGTTGTCAACCGAGCTGAGTAAAAACCCTAAGAGATTTTGGTCGTTTGTGAAATCAGTAAGTGAGTCAAAATCATCTATTCATTCTCTCAGCGACGACACCGGCACCGAAACGGTAGATAACAGAGAGAAGACCAAAATACTGAGTTCGGTCTTCAGAAGTTGTTGCACTGCGGAAGATCGTAACACTGTCCCTCCTTTCAATCGTCGTACGAACATCGAAATGGCAGATATTGAGATAACCGATCGCGGAATTGAATGTCAGTTACAATCGCTTATTAGAGGAAAGGCGTCAGGACCAGATGAGATATCTAAAAATTGTATAAAGATTTATATAAATCTTATATTTATATAAGATATAAGTAATTTATCGTAGATCGCTTGAGCAACGAAAGGTACCCAACGACTGGAAAAAAGCGCAGGTCATTCACGTTTTTAAGTAAAACCTATATCGTTGATGTCAATCGGTTGTAGAATTGTGGAACATGTTTTATGCTCAAGAACTGTGACGTTTTTGGTAAATGAACATTTCTTCTATGAAAACCAAAATAGATTTGGCAGAGATCCTGCGAAACTCACCCCGCTCTGTTCCTCCATGAGATCCACAACGGTGCTCAAATTGATACCGTGTTCCTTGATTTCAGTAAGGCATTTGACACCGTTTAATGAAAAAAAAAAAAAAAACGAGCTTACGGAGTATCGGAGCAGACTTGCCATTGGATTCAAGACTTTCTTGCAGATAGAACTCAACACGTCGCTCTTAACGGAACTAAATCGACACATGTAAAGGTAATATCCGGAGTAGCGCAGGGAAGCGTGATAGGCCCGTTGCTGTTTACAGTATATAAGAGGGCTGTTCAATAAAGAATGGTAATAATTTTTTTAACAGCATACCTTTACTCATCCTCATAATTTTGATGGTCCTTCTCAAATTGTCTCCCATGAATTCGATGCACTTGTCCCAGCGTTTCTGCCAGTCTTCAAATACATGCTGGAAATCATGTTTTGAGAGGTTCTTCAAAACCGCCTCCGCAGCCTTCACCACTGCTTCTGATGATTGATAATGCCTCCCACGAAGGCGTCTCTTCATGTTAAGGAATAGAAAAAAGTCACAGGGGGCTAAATCCGGACTATATGGAGGGTGAGGCATGCACTTCACGTTCATTTTTGCAAGATATTCAGCAACAACATTGGCAATACGCGGCTGCGCATTATCGTGGTGAAGCATCCAGTATGCTTCACGCAAATGTCGTCTTTTGCGCCTGATATGGACTTGCAATGTTTTCAGGACATCCTTGTAGTATTGTCCACTTACTGATGCGTCTGCAGGTAAAACATGCTGATAAACCATTCCATGAATATCAAAGAATGAGATGACAATAAGCTTCCCAGCAGAAGCAACCACTTTTGCTTATTTGGGGGTTATTGATGAAGGAGATTTCCACACGGAGCTGTGCTGTTTGCTCTCAGGATCAAAATGATGTAGCCAAGTTTCTTCAGCAGTGATTACATTTGAAAGAAAATCCGGGTCTTCCTCCAACATCAGCTTTAACTGCATGCAGACCTGCACGCAAATGTCCTCTTGGTCTGGAATCAACTGTCTTGGAACCCATCGCTCACAAACAAGTGTCATGTGTAATTTTTCTGTTACCAACGTGTGGGTGGCACCCAATGAAATTTTCAGTAGTTCAGAAAGTGACCTTAAGGTAATTCGTCGATCGTCTCTCACAATGACAGCAACAGTGTTGATGTTTTCTTCCGTAAGAGAAGTAACTGGAGCACCAGGTCCACCTTCCTTTGGAATTGATTGTCTTCCCTCTATTAACATTTTAAACCACCTTCGAGCTGTGCTGTAGGGACGAATAGACTCTCCACAGGCCTCCTGTAACATTGTATAGGCCTCAGCTGAAGATGTGTTGAGACGAAAGCAGAATTTCAAAGCCGCATATCGTTCCTCGTGTGTTACCTCCACTGCAGCGGTAGGCGATCCTGAAGATGTCTGAACTTGCCTGCCTCTCACAGGCGGAACCAGGAGTACCAACAATGAAACTACTACGGCGTGTTTGTTATACATTAAGCTAACAGAATATCATAAGATTAAATTTTAGCGCGAGAAATTATGACCACAAAAAATTACGATCTTTCTTTATTGAACAGCCTTCGCATAAACGATCTAGTAGAAAGCGCCGGCTCCTCATTAAGGCTATACGCAGATGATGCTGTTGTCTATTCCAAAGTAGCAACACCAGAAGATAGTAAGAATTTGCAGAACGATCTGCAGAGAATTGATGAATGGTGCAGGCTCTGGCAGTTGACCCTGAACGTAAATAAATGTAACAAATTCGCATGCATAGGAAAAGAAATCCACTACTGTAGAGCCACACTATTGATGACGAACAGCTGGAGACAGCGTCTGCCGTAAAATATCCAGGAGTTAACTATCCAGAGCGACCTTAAGTGAATGACCACATAAAATAGATAGTGGGAAAAGTATATACCAGACTCAGATTCATCGGAAGAACCTTAAGGGAACGTAACTCAGCCACGAAAGAAGTGGCTTATAAGGCACTTGTTCGCCCGATTCTTGAGTATTGTTCATCTATCTGGGATCCCTATCAGCTAACACTGATAGAGGAGATAGACAAGATCCAACGAAGAGCGGCACGTTTCGTCACGGGATCATTTAGCTGATGACAGAGCGTTACGGAGATGCTAAACAAACTCCACTGGCAGACGTCACAAGAGAGGCGTTGTGCATTACGGAGAGATTTACTATCGAAATTTCGGGACAGCATTTTTCAGGAGGAGCCGGACAACATATTAATTCCTCCCACATACATTTCGCTTATTGACCACAAGGAGACAATTCGAGAAATTACAGCCAATACAGAGGATTACCGACAATGATTCTTCCCACGTACTATTCGAGAGTGGAACAGGGTTGGAGGGATCACATACTGGTACCGAAAGTGCCCTCCGACACACATCATTAGGTGGCTTGCGGAGTATGATGTAGATGTACCATCAGAAGAGTTTTTGGAACTCCACGTTGTCGTACTGAAGCACATGCAACCATTTTTAACGCATAAAATGCGGTCTAAAGTGTAAAATTAGTTTGGCATTATTTCAATCTCACGTAAGTAAACTACCAAAATTTTACTGACCCGTAAAGTTCTTTCCATATGAGTGACATTCTCTGTTGTAACAGGGATAAGAAGAGAGCCAGTGGGGAAGTGCTCCTGCAGGAACACAAAAAGAAGAAAACACTCCTCTGCATTAAAAGACTGATCGTAAAGTAGTGTATCAGTTGTCTCATTCTACCTTCCTCAGCACCTTTAAAAATTTTCGCAAAAATATTGGCATGCCAACATATTGCGATTATTTATGCTGAGAGAGAAGGAGACCGTGGCAGCGGGGAAGAGAGGGAGACGTAACAAATACTGGAAGGTAGTAAGAGTGGTTGTGGCATAGAAAGAGCGAAGGAGACAATGTCAGTGTGCGAGAAACAGAGAGACGCAGTGACAGTGGAGCGTAGTAGCAGTGGGAGGACAGTGCTGTTAAGAGTGCAGACTGTACCAGTGGGAGAGGAATAAAGAGAAGGAGAAAACGGAAGTGGGCGAGAGCCAAAGACAATGAGGGACAGTTTATGACAATGACAACGAGGAATGACAGATAATGAGTGAGAAGAGACCACGTCTGCATAAAGTTAAAGAAATGAATTATAGCAGTAAGAGAGAGCAAGAGAGAGACAGTTCCGGTGAAGGGAGACAATAGTAGTAGGATGAAACGAAGGAGACTGTGGCTGTAAGGCAAGAGACAGTGACAGTTAGTGAGACACAAAGAGATAATACAATTAGTCAGGATGAATGAGTGAGTGAGAATGGGCAAGTGGGAATGGACGGGCATGAGCGACTTACGGCAATGGAATAGTGGGCATCAGCAGCTATAATTAGGAGAGCTCGTGGAAGTGAGAAATGAGTTAAATGTTAAAAAGAGTGCGAATATGCTCCCAAGCCCATATTTTTGCGGACATTTTTAAAGGTGCTGAGGAAGGAAGAATGAGGCAACTGGTACCCCACTTTCCAGTCACAGACTTTTAAGAAAGCATAGCGTATTCGCTTTTTTTTGTGCTCCTATCGGCACATTTTTCTGCCGGTGCTGATTCTGTCGGAAACACTGCAACGTATCACATTTTTTTCTGAACAAGTATTTCTCAGCACAGCCTACTCTGCAACACGCTTAAAAGCTTTATGGATATCAATACGGAAGCCAAGTTTTTGATTCGACAATATGAAATTTCGTCCTCATAAAACAGTTTACACTGAAGTGCTACAGAAACTGGTATAGGCATCGTATTCAAATACAGAGATACGCAAAAAGGCAGAATACGGCACTGCGGTCGGCAACGCCTATATGACGCAACAAGTGTCTGGCACAGTTGTTAGATCGGTTACTGCTGCTACAATGGCAGGTTATCAACATTTAAGTGAGTTCGAACTCGATGTTATAGTCGCCGCACGAGCGATGGGACACAGCATCTCCGAGGTAGCGATGAAGTGGTGATTTTCCCGCACGACCATTTCTCGAGTAAATAGTGAATATAAGGAATCCGGTGAAACATCAAATCTCCGACATCGCTGCTGCCAGAGAAAGATCCTGCAAGGACGGGACCAATGACGGCTGAAGAGAATCTTTCAACGTGACAGAAGTGCAACCCTTCCGCAAATTGCTGCAGATTTCAATGCTGACCCATCAACAAGTGTCTGCGTGCGAACCATTCAACGAAACATCATCGATATGGGCTTTCGGAGCCGACGAGCCAATCGTGTACCCTTGATGACTGCACGACACAAAAAGCCTTATGCCTCACCTGGGCCCGTCAACACCGCCATTGGACTGTCGATGACTGGAAACATGTTGCCTGGTCGGACGAGTCTCGTTTGAAATTGTATCGAGCGGATGGACTAGTACGGGTATGGAGACAACCTCATGAATGAACATTACTGAACATATCTGCGATGCCTTGCAACGTGCTGTTCAGAAGAGGTCTACACCCCGTAGTACTCTTACGGATTTATGGAGAGCCCTGCAGAATTCATGGTGTCAGTTCGCTCCAGCACTACTTCAGATATTAGTCGAGTCCATGACAGTGTCACGGCACTTCTGCATGCGGGGGCTCTACACGATGTGTACCAGTTTCTTTGGCTCTTCATAGCCCCTTATTGTGGTATGAAACGAAAATTAAAAATCTGAAACAAAAGAAAGTCATAACGGTTGAGAAGATCCTGTTGAACATAAAAAACAGCATTAATACTCCACGAAGTGAAGGAACGACCTGTAAATTTTGAAAGAAAAGCTTGTGAGCTTTTATTTCATCTACAACAAATTCTTTGCTTACAAAACACATTTGACCATTATCTCTTTTTCATCAATTCTGTGCTTTCTGTTTTTTGATACCGACTGGCATAAAACACAAATAAACACAGTTCGAACAGGCCTAGAATGCACAACGGTACCGACCGGACGCCGTGTCATCCTCAGCCCTTATACGTCACCGGATGCTGATGCGTATGTGGTCAGCACGCTGCTCTCCCCAGCCGTTGTCAGTTTACGAGACCGGAGCCGCTACTTCTCAGTCAAGTAGCTCCTCAATTGGCCTCGCAAGGGCTGAGTGCACCCCACTTACCAACAGCGTTTGGCAGACCCAGACGGTGACCCATCCAAATGCTACCCAAGCTTGACTTCAGTGATCTGTCGGGAACCGGTGTTACCAATGCGGCAAAGCCGTTGGTGACTGGCATAACTAAAATTAGAAAAAATGTGTTTTAGAGACTACATTTTTTGGCTTGGTGACGTAGAGTGTAGTATACGGCCTATAACAGAGTAGATGAATGTGAGAAGTTTTCCAAAACTACCTCCAGATTGTTAGAATCGACTTTTAACAACGTAGGACTGAAGCCAGGGAGTGCTTGTCTCTCCAGGTTACGACACGACTGTGGCATCGGGCCAGGTGGTCTGCAGACCTCGTGGTTATGTGATAGGGTTAGGCACTACGCTACATTCCATAGAGTAGAACATTCCTAAATAAGACACGTTTTATATATTGAAAACTGACGCTTTTTCCTCTTGTTGTACATAAAGTGAGGTTTTCTGTTTCGTCTGAAGTATTTGGACTCATAGATTAAGTACATATGGCCGTGTTCTTCAGAGTTTAGTGGAATACCTCTGCCATGTACACATGACTGCAGAATTGACGCTGGCCGTTGTGACCGAGCGGTTCTAGGTGCTTCAGTTTGGAAACGCGCGACCATTACGGTCGCAGGTTCGAATCCTGCCTCGGGCATGGATGTATGTGATTTCCTTAGGTTAGTTAGGTTTCATTCAGTGGTTCTAAGTTCTAGGGAACTGATGACCTCAGATGTTAAGTCCGATAGTGCTCATAGCCATTTGAACCTTTTTTTTTCAGAATTTACTGGCCTTCGAGGGTCTTCTTTGTTCAAAAATAAAAACTGCTGTTGACATTCCGTTGTTCAGCAAGGCTAGGGAGCGTTTCTGAAGAACTTGCAAAATCACTGGCACGTGTTCTGGTATAGTGCAATGGAATCCGCGCTGCAGGGTATTGAATGGGTTCGTTTCTGGAGCTCAGAAAGTAATTTACAAAGGAGATACAGAGAAAAGATTGGTGGCACTATCCCAACATTGTTTTCCAAAGGTTTGAATCCACCTGGACTGCACCATAGCGCCAAATGTGCCAACACTCCAAGGAATCAGCATAATTTCTCACCAGTTGCGTGAAAACCAAAAAACTCCCAACATGCTGAAGTCATAGTGATTCCCGTCATACTAGGCAATGTTAATCTGCAATTTTGTACCGCCGCAGACAATCACTGCTAAAATGTCGTGAGAACTCAGTAATAAATAAGAAGCCTGTTCAAATGGTTCAAATGGCTCTGAGCACTATGGGACTTAACTTCTGAGGTCATCAGTCCCCCAGAACTTAGAACTACTTAAACCTAACTAACCTAAGGACATCACACACACCCATGCCCGAGGCAGGATTTGAACCTGCGACCGTAGCGGTCGCGCGGTTCCACACTGAAGCGCCTAGAACCGCTCGGCCACTGCGGCCGGCAAGAAGCCTGTACGCACATAAAAGGGTGCAAGTGGCCCCTTACCAACTTCGTCCGCCTTTCGGCTGCCTATGTTTACGATCACATTGTGTTAATTTCGTAGTGATTTTGTAAAGGAATATACCTTACAATACAGGGCGAGTCAAGAGGAAAGCTACACGCCTTGGTGGGTGACAGCGGTTCTGAACGAAAAACGTCATACGAACTTACGTCCTGTTCTTAAACAGTTTCCGAGGAAACTAATGAAAACAGTAGGGAATGGGACAAATGCGGATGATTGCAGATGAAACATTGTGATCTAATGTTTGGTTTAATTGTGTGAGCCGGCCGGAGTGGCCGTACGGTTCTAGGCGCTACAGTCTGGAGCCGAGCGACCGCTACGGTCGAAGGTTCGAATCCTGCCTCGGGCATGGAAGTGTGTGATGTCCTTAGGTTAGTTTGGTTTAATTAGATCTAAATTCTAGGCGACTGATGACCTCAGAAGTTAAGTCGCATAGTGCTCAGAGCCATTTGAACCATTTAATTGTGTGAATTTCCTCACACAAGATGTTCAAAATGTTCACCGTCAACTGCAGTGCATTTTGCAGCTCCTGTATACAGTTGCTGTGCTTATGATCTAAACTCATTGGTACCGTCCTTTACTTGAGCGCACGCATGTAAAATACGGACGAAGTGAGGTGCGCATTGAAATGGCCAGTAAAGACAACTAAGTAGCCTAAAGTCGCTTTGGTTGTATTCGCGTCTGAGAGCTAGTGAGGGAGGAGATCTGACTGACGCTGTGATTTTCAAACAGCTGTAAGTCAGATCCGATTAAGAAAAGGGTGTATGTTCACTCAAAGTTTTTTGTTCAGAATCACCAGCACTATCACGCCTCTAAGCATGCACCTTTCCTCACCCTGTATGTTGTGTGTATTGCACACGTATATTGCAGCTTTAAAAACGTAAATGAAACGAGTTTGATTTTATGCCCTAGATACATTTGATTTATTTTGCCGTCGACGGCATGTTGGCACAATTGGGTAACGTTGGACACTCAACTTTTAGTTTTTAAAATAGTGGGCATAAAAATCAAATGTATCGATGCTGTAGCCTTGTGCGCACTAACAAGATCATTTGCAAACTTCATTATTACATGTATTTGTTGCAACTATTAATCTACATCTACATCCATACTCTGCAAGCCAGCTAACGGCGTGTGGCGGAGGGTACTTTGAGTACCTCTATCGGTTGTCACTTCTATTCCAGTCTCGTATCGTTCGTGGAAAGAAAGACTGTCGGTATGCCTCTGTGTGGGCTCTAATCTCTCTGATATTATCCTCATGGTCTCTTCGCGAGATGTACGTAGGAGGGAGCAATATACTGCTTCACTCCTCGGTCAAGGAATGTTCTCGAAACTTCAACAAAAGCCCGTACCGAGCTACTGATCGTCTCTCCTGCAAAGTCTTCCACTGGAGTTTATCTATCATCTCCGTAACGCTTTCGCGATTACTAAATGATCCTGTAACGAAGCGCGCTGCTCTCCGTTGGATCTTCTCTATCTCTTCTATCAACCCTATCTGGTACGGATCCCACACTGCTGAGCAGTATTCAAGCAGTGGGCGAACGAGTGTACTGTAACCTACTTCCTTTGTTTTCGGATTGCACTTCCTTAGGATTCTTCCAATGAATCTCAGTCTGGCATCTGCTTTACCGACGATCAACTTTATATGATCATTCCATTTTAAATCACTCCTAATGCGTACTCCCAGATAATTTATGGAATTAACTGCTTCCAGTTGCTGACCTGCTATATTGTAGCTAAATGATAAAAGTTCTTTCTTTCTATGTATCCACAACACATTACACTTATCTACATTGAGATTCAATTGCCATTCCCTGCACCATGCGTCAATTCGCTGCAGATCCTCCTGCATTTGTTACAACCTCTCGATATACCACAAGTGAACTTCCGATGTTATCCACAAGGTCATTTACATATATTGTGAATAGCAACGGTCCTACGACACTCCCCTGCGGCACACCTGAAATCACTCTTACGTCAGAAGACTTCTCTCCATTGAGAATGACATGTTGCATTCTGTTATCTATGAACTCTTCAATCCAATTACACAATTGGTCTGAGAGTCCATTTGCTCTTACTTTGTTCATTAAACGACTGTGGGGAACTGTGTCGAACGCCTTGCGGAAGCCAAGAAACTTGGCATTTACCTGGGAACCCGTGTCTATGACCCTCTGAGTCTGGTGGACGAATAGCGCGAGCTGGGTTTCACACGATCGTCTTTTTCGAAACCCGTGCTGGTTCCTACAGAGTAGATTTCTAGTCTCCAGAAAAGTCATAATACCCGAATAGAATATGTGTTCCAAAATTCTACAACTGATCGACGTTAGAGATATAGGTCCATAGTTCTGCACATCTATTCGACGTCCCTTCTTGAAAACGGGGATGACCTGTGCCCCTTTTCCAATACTTTGGAACGCTACCTTCTTCTAGGGACCTACGGTACACCGCTGCAAGAAGGGGGGGGAGGGGGGGGGGGCGAGGTCCTTCGCATACTCTGTGTAAAATCGAACTGGTATCCCATCAGGTCCAGCGGCCTTTCCTCTTTTGAGCGATTTTAATTGTTTCTCTATCCCTCTGTCGTCTATTTCGATATCTACCATTTTGTCATCTGTGCGACAATCTAGAGAGGGAACTACAGTGCAGTCTTCCTCTATGAAACAGCTTTGGAAAAAGACATTTAGTATTTTGGCCTTTAGTTAGTTAATACTATAAACAACGCTATACTCTTTTTCGTGCCGTAATAATACTGAAACTGTTACGTTAATTAAATTATGGCAGTTGGTAACAAAGAATTCTTTACAACCTTTCAAGTCATACTTCGGCATGTAACGGGGTCTACACGGGAACGATGTGCTACTGACTCACTGCAGAGTATCACTTGCACGGGCCCGTGAATTTTGTTTGTGTTGATACAAACATGCGTCCGTCTGCGTTTGACCTGTACGCACACGGCTTCAGTAGCTGCACTGCTGCCATCTAGCAGCAATGTGATCAACGGCGGGCTCCGCTGTAGCTGCTCGTGCCACCTACAGACAGTATTGATAAATAGTAGCAGGTCTTCTGCTGACCGTGATGCACATCGCGGTGGGTGCTGGGTCTGGTGAGGGGAGGGGAGAGGGAAGAATGGCGTCACGTGACGTCTCGGCGCACCTGCTTGGCGCCAGGTGTTCTGTCTGAGAGACAATTAAGGCAGCACCTGCGGCGGCGGGCACGCGACACAGGCTGCCGTGTAGCCGCCGTCCAGGGGTGGGCATCTTTGCAGCCCGTACTCTCACGCCGCAGCCGCAGTGTCGGGTATACTTGCTTCTTGCTGTCGGGACAAGGTTAAATGCTAAAACCCTGCACCAGCTACGATACGTTTTTTCATGCACCGCACGACGCGTTTCCAGAATTTATTCCCATTATGAAGTGCAAATATTGACTAACATTGGTATTTTAGGTGATGTTTGCGTATGTATTCTTCTGCCACTACAACAGATACTAGTTCACATTGCAATAAAAATCACAAATACTCAGATTCAAGAATATACAGAACAACATGCAAAACTTGCTCAAGCTACTACACAGGGCAGACACACAGACCTTCATGCTAGACACACTGAACACGCCAACTGTTAACACTCTAACATTCTGCGTGGTGTCTGTTTGTTCTATATCGTGTCTCCCTACCACTTCCGCGCAACGACGCTCTGAGCGTGTTTTTTAGGGAATTGACTAGTTTGAACCTGGGACCTGTTGCTGGTAAGGAGACGCCAAACCACACATGACATGTAGAGTTCAGAAGAGTTCAGTGAGACTAGCGATGATATAATCAAATACTTAATGATTTCAGCGTCAGCTCCACTGCACTCCCTGTAAAAGAATCTTAATACTAATTAAATTTAGTGGAAGGGGTTCAAGGCTTTCCTATTTTTAGTTAGCTGGTAAAATAACGTCGAAAATCAGTTAAGTTTACCATTGGAAATTTTATTCTACTCACAAAACATCGTTTATAAATTGCACTATTGATAAAAGGAAATGTTTTAATACAGGATGGGAAAAACCAACTGCGTTCAACAAAAATGTGAACGAATATACCCTGAATGGGTTTGAAAACATAGACTGGCTGGGTGAGATTAAGATATGTGAACACAAAATAAGCAGTCTTGCATATGCGGATGACTTAGTTGTGATGGCAGACTCGATTGAAAGTTTGCAAAGTAATATTTCAGAGCTAGATCAGAAATATAAGGACTTTGGTGTGTAGATTAGCATCTCCAAAACGAAAATAATGTCAGTGGGAAAGAGATATAAACGGATTGAGTGCCAAATGGGAGGAACCAAGTTAGAACAGGTGGACGGTTTCAAGTACTTAGGATGCATATTCTCACAGGATGGCAACATAGTGAAAGAACTGGAAGTGAGGTGTAGCAAAGCTAATGCAGTGAGCGCTCAGCTACGATCTACTCTCTTCTGCAAGAACGAAGTCAGTACCAAGACTAAGTTATCTGTGCACCGTTCAATCTTTCGACCAACTTTGTTATATGGGAGCGAAAGCTGGATGGATTCAGGTTACCTTATCAACAAGGTTGAGTTTATGGATATGAAAGTAGCTAGGATGATTGCAGGTACTAGTAGATGGGAACAATGGCAGGAGGGTGTCCACAATGAGGAAATCAAAGAAAAACTGGGAATGAACTCTATAGATGTAGCAGTCAGGGCGAACAGGCTTAGATGGTGGGGTCATGTTACACGCAGGGGAGAAGCAAGGTTACCCAAGAGACTCATGGATTCAGCAGTAGAGGGTAGGAGGAGTCAGGGCAGACCGAGGAGAAGGTACCTGGATTCGGTTAAGAATGATTTTGAAATAATAGATTTAACATCAGAAGAGGCACCAATGTTAGCACTGAATAGGGGATCATGGAGGAACTGTATAAGGGGGGCTATGCTCCAGACTGAACGCTGAAAGGCATAACAGTCTTAAATGACGATGATGATGATGATGATGATGATGGGTTTCCAAGTTCTACAATGGATCGAAGGATGACCTATGCCATATCACATCTATAATTTAGGTTTAAATTAAGTTTCACAGAAGACAAAACTATCAAAATGGTGTACAGTGACCCTCAATTATCTTTAATTACTTATCTAACTTGTCGTAAATTACAGTGGCTGATGTGGCTTCTCAATAACTATATAACAGAAAAATCATCGCGTAAGTGGCAAATGTGAACACCATGAGCTTTAATTGACGATCGACACTAGTATTACGCAAAAAGGGGGTGTAACAGATGAGACTTCTGCAGTTCTGAGTGAAGCTTTATGCGCTGTTATGCGGCATCGCGTGCGTTCATTACCTTGTCGGTGTTCGTCAGGGGGCGGCAGACAGCTCAGCTCCGCTCACCTCTCCGTCTCGGAAGCAACTCTCTCCTAACTTCTCCTTACTACAATTTACCGAAGTCGGTTTAAAAAAACTATCTGGCTGTGCTTTCATCTGACCAATCAGGGTCTCAATGTTAACCTTAAGCTCCGCCTATAAAAATTCCTTCAATCCAATGAGAAACGTTATACTATTCGTGGTGGGGCAATGTTTTTAAAGTTTGCAATGTAACAGAGATGCGGAAAAGTCTCATGCTAAAATTTGCAGCTGGTGTGGTCCTTTTAGCGTTATCGTAAGATCTATACAGTTCTTCTGGAGGGCTCTATCTTTTAACATGGGCTAGGGGGTGGTCCTGACGTAACAGAGACGCGAAAAAGTCTCACGCTAAAACTTGCAGCTGGGGTGGTCCTAGTGGTTAGCTGGCTACGTGGGTGTCCGTCCCTTATCGTAGGGCCATCTTGATTAACACGGTACACAGTTCTGCACTCAGCTTCTGTTCTCGTTCCTCCCCTGGGAACTGCATCTGTCTCATGGTGGGAAGGTATGACATGCATTTAGGCATTCTTGTGTTAGTCTGCGGTATTCCATTTGCTCACTCGTTGCTCGTATTACTTTGGTTAATTTAATGTCAAGATTTATTCGGAGCTATGTGACGTACTACTGGATTTGCTTATCATGTCAGGGTTTTCATGGAAGGTGTTGGATTTGCCTGACACCTTACAACACACGTAAACACTTCACAAAATCAACCAAAGCAATGCACATAATAAAACATTGTACAACCATTTACAAACATAGAAGGAATCTTAAGATAACCTATCACTTCCAGAAACCACGTACAAAGGAATTATTAGTGGAGCTGTACACCACAAAAAGTCAGGAGAGAAACTACACAGTGAATCTATTAATTTGTTAAAATATTTCTGTTGCAGGTAATGACTGTACCGAATACATAAACGTGTTCATTGCTTTATGCAATCCACTAAATAACTGAAAAATAGTATAAAATCCATATAAACATAATGTAAAAGTTCGTTTGTTCAAAATCATGTTTCTCTGAAAGTTCTTGACTGGCTGTTTTGAAATTTCGACACAACGTTGTATTCCAATATGGGCTGTATTTTTTAAAAACATATATATTCCAGTGCAACGTTGTGGAAAAATTTCAGAGCATTCAGTTCGGAGATTTGCGATTGAGAACATTGACAGTTTGTATATAGCTGCAAATATAGATGTTCTTTTCTTAAGAATCTCAAATTTCCGAAAGTTTTTCACCGATTGCTTTGAAATGTTGACACGACGTTGCATTCGAATGCTCACATTTTTATAAACCTACAGATGCGCCATCTGGTATATATGTAATATATTTGTAATAAAAGGGAAAACTTTATAAAAATGTAAGTATTGGTTTATTTAAAATCGATAGTCTCCGAAAGTGTAACAACCGTTTAGACACATGTAGACTATATACCGTACTTTTTACTATATAAATATATACACTGAAGAGCCAAAGAAACTGGTACACCTGTCGAATATCGTGCTGGGACCCCGCGAGCATGCAGAAGCGTCGCAACACGGCGTGGCATGGACTCGACTAATGTCTAACGCAGTACTGTATGGAGCTGACACCATGAATCCTGGAGCGCTGTCCATAAATCCATAAGAGTACGAAGGAGTGAAGATCTCTTCTGAACAACACGTTGCAAGGCATCCCAGATACGCTCAATAATGCTAATGTCTGGGGAGTTTGGTGGCCAGCGGAAGTGTTTAAACTCAGAAGACTGTACCTGGAGGCATTCTGTAGCAATACTGGACGCGTGGGGTGTAGCATTGTCCTGCTGGAATTGCCCAAGTCCGTCGGAATTCACAATGCTCATGAATGGGTGCAGGTGATGAGACAGGATGCTTACATACGTGTCACCTGTCAGAGTCGTATTTAGATGTATCAGATATCCCATATCACTCCAATTGCATGCGCTCCACACCACCAGCTTGAACAGTCCCTTGCTCACATGCAGGGTCCATGGGTTCATGAGGCTGTCTCCATACCCGTACAGCCCATCCGCTCGATAGAATTTGAAATGAGACTCGTCCGACAGGCAACATGTTTCCAGTCATCAACAGTCCAATGGCGGTGTTGACGGGCCAGGCGAGGCTTAAAGCTTTGCGTCGTGCAGCCATCAAGGGTACATGAGCGTGCCTTCGGCTCCAAAAGCCCATATGGATGATGTTTCTTTGAGTGGTTCGCGCGATGACACTTTGTTGATGGCCCACTTCATCGCTACCTCAGAGGTGCTGTGGAAATTTGTTGTAAGTTCCTATGGGACCAAATTGTTGCGGTTATCGGTCCCTAGGCTTACGCACCACTTAACCTAACTTAAACCAACTTACGCTAAGGACAACACACACCCACATGGCCGAGGGAGGACTCGAATCTCCGACAGGGGCAGCTGCGCGAACCGTGGCAAGACGCCCTAAACCGCGCAGCTACCCCGCGCGTCTGGAGGTACTGTGTCTCATCGCTCGTGCGCCTACTATAACGCCACGTTCAGACTCACTTAAATCTTGATAACCTGCCATTGTAGCTGCAGTAACTGATTAATAACTGCCCCAGACACTTGGCCGGCCGGAGTGGCCGTGCGGTTCAAGGCTTCAGTCCGGAACCGCGTGACCGCTACAGTCGCAGGATCGGATCCTGCCTCGGGCATGGATGTTTGTGATGTCCTTAGGTTAGTTAGGTTTAACTAGTTCTAAGTTCTAGGGGACTTATGACCTCAGCAGTTGAGTCCCAGCCGGCCGAAGTGGTCGTGCGGTTAAAGGCGCTGCAGTCTGGAACCGCAAGACCGCTACGGTCGCAGGTTCGAATCCTGCCTCGGGCATGGATGTTTGTGATGTCCTTAGGTTAGTTAGGTTTAACTAGTTCTAAGTTCTAGGGAACTAATGACCTCAGAAGTTGAGTCCCATAGTGCTCAGAGCCATTTTGAACCAGACACTTGTTGCCTAATATAGGCGTTGCCGACCGCAGAGCCGTATTCTGCCTGTTTACATTGCATTTGAATACGCACGCCTATGCCAGTTTCTTTGGCGCTTCAGTGTATAGAATATACAACAGTGAACTGTTAACATGCAGGAAAGTTGTATTTTTGTATTTAGACGAGATGAACAGAGAGAGTTGATGATGATGTTTTGGTTTGTGGGGAGCTTAACTACACGGTTACCAGCGCCCGTGCAAATTCACAACCTTTGTAAGTAGGCTGTTTATGTTTTCTTTATGTAAGTAGGCTGTTTAGATTTTTATATTGGTAACGCCGCCGCCACGTAGCGGTCTCTGTATGAAAATGAAATCACTGGCTGTGCTGTGTGCAGTCTGTGGCTAGTTTGCATTGTTGTCTGCCATTGTAGAGGGGCAGCTGGATGTTAACAGCGCGTAGCGTTGTGCAGCTGGAGGTGAGCCGCCAGCAGTGGTGGATATGGGGAGAGAGATGGCGGAGTTTTGATAATTTGTAATACTGGATGTCAATTATGAATATTAAGGTAAATACATTGTTTGTTCTCTATTAATATCTTTCATTTGCTAACTATCCCTATCAGTAGTTAGCGCCTTCAGTAGTTTGAATCTTTTATTTAGCTGGCAGTAGTGGCGCTCGCTGTATTGCAGTAGTTCGAGTAATGAAGATTTTTGTAAGGTAAGTGATTTCTGAAAGGCATAGTTTAATGTTACTCAGGGCCATTCTTTTGCAGGGATTTTTGATAGATTGCGTTGCGCTAAAATTATTGTGTGTCAGGTTAAGCACAGTCGTGTACAATTGTTCTAAGGGGACGTTTCATATGTCGACACTTAGCCTAGGATACCTCACTGGAATCTTATGATTTTTTCTTGTAGTTTGTGTATTTAGTGTAGCTTTTGTTTATTGCTAGTGCGTAA
This sequence comes from Schistocerca cancellata, assembly GCF_023864275.1. Lineage (NCBI taxonomy): Eukaryota > Metazoa > Arthropoda > Insecta > Orthoptera > Acrididae > Schistocerca > Schistocerca cancellata. The sequence goes on along the minus strand of NC_064627.1, from coordinate 824,180,930 downwards.
TTGTAGAGAGAATCTCCTTTGTAGTTGCAGTCTTTCATTGTTGTACTGTAAAACAGTTGTGGCATGCATGTAGATTTGCACCAAGTATTTCGCAGCTGCGCTTGTAATTAACTACATATTATTTTCAGTGCTATGTTTTGTGTTCTCTTATTTTTGCTATTCAAATTGTGCTTTTCTGTGTTATCGTGTGAAATATTGTGACAATAATGGCGTGTGAAAAACGTAACACTCGGCTCCAAAGTAAACTGAGAAATGACAGTGAAGACGAAAGCAGTGTGTTGGCCCCACCATGTAATGAATTAACTAATATTCAAAGTAGTAATTTGGTAACTGTGCATAGGGAAATGGAGCGGGCGTCAAACAATGCCGTAGGCAGTGAAACAGGTAGTGAACAGGGAAGCATTATCGATCGATCGGTCGGCAACAGCTCGCCTCAGGAATCCGAAATGATAGGACACAATGTTGCAAATACTGTAGATTCAGGTTTTGCGTCCTCACCGTTTTCTCAAATGAGTCAAGACACATTTTCCGCTTGTCAAAATGTGAATGTTGCCGGTGCAAATTCACTGCCGAAAAGCACTGAGGAACATGTTTCAGACACCAGTGCATTGTTATTAGAGTTAATACAACAAATGGGACAAAGGCTACAAAAGTTAGACACAATGCTTGAACAAAATCAGAAACAAATGGGACAAAATCTTCAAAAGTTAGACACAATGGAACAAAATCTTCAGAAGTTAGACACAATGGAGCAAAATCAGAGACAAACACAGCAAAAGCTGCATAAGTTAGACACAATGGAACAAAATCTTCGGAAGTTAGACACCACACTTGAACAAACACGTGAAGATTTAACTACTGAGTTTCATAACATTGAATCGAAATGTCAAAAAGTCTGTAATGACGTAAAAACACAAATTTGTGAGCATTTTCAGCCTATTTTTTCGCGGCATGAAAATGCATTACAGAATCACGAAGCAGCCATAAAAGAACTGCAAACTATTGTTCATGAAAATCATGAGACCTTGCAAGCTAAAATGGACTCAGTTGCATCTACCGATTCGGTTACGCAACTTGCAAAAACTCAGGAAAACTTAAAGGACACAGTAGATACTCTGAAAATTGGTTCAGAAAGACACATGGAGGAAATTAGTTCATTATCAGAGAAAGTAGTTGAACTTTCGGATCAGCTAAATAATTTATCTGCGAAGGTAGATGATAATCTGAATGACACATAAGAGTGCGAACAAATTAGGAAACTGAAACAAAATCTGAATCAAATTAATACGCAACACCAAAGAGAAATCCGGGAAGTACAAGATCAGCTGACACAGGTAATACAAGAATTACATATTTCAGAGGACACTCGCGCGCCAACACGGGAAGAGGAACTTAGAAATACGGAAAAGCCACAAAATAATAGCACAGGGCATTTCGGTAATTATGAAAGAAATTGGCAAGGTACACCGAATTTTGAGATGGAACTGCCGACACGACGTAACAATGACCGATATGCTACTCGCCGACACGATGATTTTGACTATAAGCTGTTCATTACTACACGTAAATTCAAAACGTGTAAGAATTCTGCCAACGACATTCATCCACAAGCGTGGCTCCATCAATTCTCTCATTGTTTCCCTCCCAACTGGTCATTGGAACACAGGTTAGAATTTATGTGTGGCTACTTAGAGAATGAACCAGGTGTAAGAATGCAATCGGTCATTCACGATTGTCACAGTGAAGGAGATTTTTATCATGCCTTCCTCTCAGCATATTGGTCTCAAGCTACACAAGACCGAGTAAAACATAGCATCATAATGATGAAACACTTTGAAAAATCTGAATTTTCCAGTCTTGTCAAATATTTTGAAGACATGTTGCACAAGAATCAGTACCTGTCAAACCCATACAGCCCCTCAGAACTCATCCGCATTTGTTTAATCAAGTTACCTGAACATTTACGACATATTATTTTAGCAGGACGTTGCAAAGACGACATTGAAGCTTTTCAGGGACTGTTACAAGAATTAGAAATTGACACAGACAGTCGTGGGATGCGAAAACAGGAAAACAATCACTACAGGTCACATCCGTCACAATTCCGTGACGACAGAAACGATAACTGGACGCAACAAGGCTATTCTCACCACGCAAATCGTGACCAAAATAGACACCACCCGTATGACAACTGTTTGCAGAGTAGTAATAATTACAGGGAAAGATCACCTCTCCGCAGTAATGACTATCACAGAGACAATCAGAGAAACAGACAATATGGGAACCAAAATAATTATTATCAAGGGAGACAAAATAACTTTAGACGCAACGGTCCAGCGCGCAGTTACGAATCAGGGAGAAATTCTCCACCAAGTGACCAACAAGAAAGATACTATCGAATCTACCGACATGACGACAGACGATATGATCGTAACGACATACCTGAATTGCATCAGAACTGGCGAGATTTAAACAGAGCAGAGCACTCTCGTCACGATGAATTTGTAGAAGTTAGGTCTCCAAATCCCAATAACGACGCGCGCCAACAAAGAGACAATAGGCAATGACTCACTCCGCTGACAGCCACAATACGTACTTATGAAACTGACGACGGAGCTGCCGTAGCTAGTAATTACGTAAAAATGGAAGACATTAGGGACATCTTACTCCAGGAACACGACGTAAAACATAACAACATTGCATATCCTGTGATTCACATTACTGTAAATGACGTAAAATTTACGGCAGTACTTGACTCTGGCAGTCCCATTTCAGTAATTAGTGAAACAGCTTTTAGCAAATGCAACAAATCGAACGATTGCCCCACACTTCCGTTACGTAAGATTAAATTACAAGGTGCAATCTTTGGAAAAAGTGTAGATGTACGCCAACAAACCAATTTAGAATTCTTTTGCCAAAGCCACAGCTTCTCTATGAACTTTCTTATTGTTCCATTATTGTCGACGGAAATTGTACTGGGAGTAGACTTTTTGAATGAATACAAAGCAGTCTTAAGCTTTCACGATGCTGAAATAAGTTTAGAGAAAGAAGGTAAGTCAATAGCTTTGATTTGAAGACTGGCTCTCAAACCATGATGAGGAAATTAATCGGCTTTACCTTCTGTTAGATAACAGTTCGGAATTTTCTACGGAACTAGACACTAACAATCACTCTGCAAGTACTGACAGGGATGACATCGACAGCATATTTGAAATTAATGAGTTAATTCAGAATAAAATTCAAACAATTGAGAATTGTAATGACACTGATAGGCAGGACCTTTTTGAGATTTTACAAGCACATTCCACAGTTTTTACTTACAAAACAGGAACAATCAAGGGATTTCAATACCAATTTCGTGTTCATGTGCATACTAAATTTTGTGTTAGACCATACGTAATTCCAGAACATTATAGGGACCGTGTTAGAACAGAAATACAATCTGTGCTTGACGAGGGCATTATTGAGCCTGCAGTAAGCTCATACAACAATCCGTTACATGTTGTTGAGAAGAAAAATGGATCGATCAGACTTGTCTTAGATTCGAGACAAATCAATACTATCATTATTCATGAAACAGACAGGCCGCAGACGATGGAAGAACTTCTTCAAAATTTTAATGGTGTAAAAGTGTTGTCTTCCATTGATCTCAGATCTAGCTTTTATCAGATCGAACTTCATCCAGAATGCAGAAAATACACAGCTTTCCTTTGTTTCGGCGTTTGTTATCAGTTTCGGAAACTTCCTTTTGGTTTGAACATTTCTTCGGCAGCATTCATTCGTGGGTTAAATTCCATATTACCTGAGTTCTTAAAACGTCACATCACCTTATATGTGGACGATATTCTAATAGCAGAAGCTTCATGGGAACAACATAACCGCATCCTCAACAGTTTGTTACGTATTTTTGCAGAATCTGGAATTACAGTTAACTTGGAAAAGTCTGAATTCGGTAGGACAAAGGTGAAGTTTTTGGGACATATTATTTCTTCTGAAGGCATTCAGCCGGATCCTGAAAAGTTAGAAGCAATCAGAGCCATTCCAGTTCCATCCACAAAAAAACAAGTCCGTAGTTTTCTAGGTCTCGTAAATTTTTACCGTGTTTTCTGAATATGCAAATTCTAGTTACACCAAAACTTTGTTCTCTCACTGGAAAAAATACTATTTGGGACTGGGACGAACAAGGACAGTTGGAATTCAATTCTTTGAAAGAAGCGTTACTTCACGCGCCAATACTAGCTCATCCAGATCTGTCACAAGATTTCTGCCTTAGCACGGATTCTTCTAAAGTCGGTCTTGGTGCCCACTTATTTCAAGAAGCCATAGAAAATGACACTACTGTTCAGAAAACCATTGCTTTTGCTAGCCGAGTGCTAAGAAAATCTGAAAAAAATTATTCCGTTACTGTATTAGAAGCTTTAGCTATCGTTTGGGCATTTAACAAATTCCGTTTCTTTCTTTCTGGTAAGCACGTAAAAGTATACAGTGATCATCGTGCATTACAATTTCTTATGTCTTCAAAATTAAATCATGATAGGTTAAAACGTTGGGCATTGTTTCTGCAAGAATTCCGCTTCACAATAGTCTACATTCCCGGCAAGGAGAACATTGTTGCGGACGCGCTGTCACGCGCACCGGCTGGCCTTGAGAAAAGTAACACAGAAGGCAACCTCGAGAAAAATTTCAGTATTCTTTACATTCAGAAAGTCGCCTTTGAAATCTTCATCACCACATCTTTAAAGGACATTGCTCATGAACAAGATAAAGATCCGATTTGGAAAGACATCAAAAGTAAATGGCATGAAAAGACACACACTCAGATTCGGCATTATTACCTGGTTAGAAACAACATACTCTTTAAACGCTGCACTGTTGATGACAAGCTATGGGTACTTTGCATTCCAGACGATTTTGTTAATAAGCTCATTTGGTACATTCATTTCAGCTACGCACATTTTGGCCCACGAAAATGTTATCATATTCTTCGAACGACTTGTTATTTTAACAATATGGAAAAGCGAATTCGAAGAGTCTTGTCTATTTGCAAACTTTGTCAAAAGGCGAAACCGTCTACTATCTCACATCATGCTCCGTTGTTTCCAATTATTCCTTCTAAATTAAAAGAATTTGCTGCTGTTGATCTTTTGGGACCCCTTGTCAGAACATCGAATGGATTTTCGTACGTTCTAGTCGCTGTTGAACTTACTTCAAAATTTGTTTCTTTCACTCCGTTACGTAAAGCCACTGGACGGTCTGTATCCAACGCCTTTGTTAAAAATTTCTTACGTGAAGTTGGACACGTTAGTAAAGTCATTTCAGATAACGGACCGTAATTCAGATCTGCTGTTTGGTCACGCATGCTTCGGAATCATAAAATCAAACCTGTTTTTATTTCATTGTATTCACCACATTGTAACCCGTCTGAACGGATTATGAAAGAAATCAATAAGCTTTGCAGACTTTATTGTCACAGAAAGCATCAGAATTGGGACAGATATTTACACTTATTTCAAAATGTGCTGAATGAAATGTCTCATGATTCCACTGCTTTACCACCTACTCTTGTACTAAAGAATGAAGAACCACCGAACAGAATCAGAGAGCTTGTACCTTTCCCGAATACACGTAAACTTCGACACAAAGACATAATTGATTTGGCTCTTAAAAATATAAAATCTGCAGCAGACAAAAGGAGAAAACTACACGGTAAAGCAAATGCAAAGAAATTATATATTGGTCAGAAAGTTCTCATTAAAGCTCATTCATTGTCACATAAGAAGAAACACTTGAGTCACAAATTCTTTCTAGTTTACAATGGACCTTACAGAATCCTACGTATACCACATGGTAATTGCGTTGAAGTTGAAACTCTGCGTACTAGGAAGAGTAAAGGTTTACACCACATTTCACATGTAAAACCATTTATTGACAGATAATCTGCTTTTTAACTTAGTCTTTGCAATTTTCACTTCACGCTACTTGTACAATTTGTCACACTTACAAACTGTTAACATGCAACTATGTTTTAAAGCTAACTAACTATCCAGTCAAGAACATATGTAACTTAGAAAAGTAATAGCGAATGCATTGTTATTGCTAACAGACGACACAGTGTTGTTATTTATACATTCCTCCTTGTTAGTTGCACGATTACGTAACGAATATACGGCTTACATACTTAGAACATATACCAGGACTGCTAATGAGATTTTCATGCAACATTTTGGTTTGCTTGAGAGTGGATTCTGGATTTGAGGTGCTTTCTGTGAAATGCCAGATGACACAGTGGTTAGTTTATGTGACAGCTACACGATTTTATCACGACGCTGCTAATGCGTGACAATTTACAATGTTGCTTTTGCGGTGTATCTGTTTCATATCTGCACAGTTTTTTCTGAATTCTTCTATAAAGTGAGACATGTTTATTGGTGACTTTTGTGGTATGGCTACAAGGAGACAGCCTTTTCCGTAGGACAACAATACGTTACAGCACAGTACTTTCCTCATCACAGCAATAAGCGTAATAACTAAGTTATCTATACGCAAAGCATTTCACTTTTGTGTATCATGAGGAAAGTACATTGACTTCTGCAGAACTTAGCTTTCGGAGGACAATAACTACGACTCTTCCCAGAGATTATCTTACAGCAAGACGCACATTTAGCGCTACAGGACACGTATTTGAGTGATTAATTTTGTACTTAAAACATTTATTTTTAAAGATTTTAGAATTACAAAGAAGGTTTTTTGTGATACATTTCATTCCATTGCTGTAATCTGTAACACCTGAGGGTATAATTACAATAAACCTCAGGGGGGTACACGCCTACTTTGTGTACCATGTGTTTGGCAAGCACAAGGAGCCCTAGCTAATATGGTATTTGCTTATACAATTTAACACATCGGTACCATATTTCTCTAATACATAAATTACACAGCTATCTGATCATTTAACTGAGAGATAAACTTTTTTTTTTAAATCAGTGACACATGTTTATGCAATTACACAGTTGGGTAACTTCACACTTACGAAATTGTATTTTGTCTGTACTTTGTAAACTGTTCATATTTTTTCAGAACCATTGTGATACTATGAGAGCTTTGAATGATGTATTTGGTAAGGGAGAATGATTTTAAAGTACGTTTGAGATAGATGACACTACTGAAATGAGCAGAGAATTTTCTTTAGGTTTTGAAATTATTGCAGAAAGCTACGACGTTTTTGAGATTTGACTGAGGTGTTATGATGTTATTATTACGACGACGATGTGTATTATGCTGTTGAGGTATGTTTATGTCAATAAGATGATGCTACCATATATGAGGAATGTGATTACGTGTTTATATGTATATGAATAATGAAAGAAGTTAAGGACTCTTGACTTGTGAAAAAGGATGTTGGAAACCAAGAATCGTACTTTAAGAGTTATGAAATGTATGTATAGATGCGTGAATGTATCACAATGCTGGCGAAAATTTTTTGGACACTGTTACATTCATAAGATTTGGTTTCTACACATTTGCAACGCAAATTCTCGACCCGTGAAATTTTGTATATGAGACTGTCTCTGTAGCGGAAAAATGTCGCAAATATTTCCATAAGAATGTTAAGTGACCACCTGCACGTGCGTCGTCGGCATACAGCTGTGTCAGACACCTGGAGAACAAGCCATTAGGGTGTGCCTTTCCGGAAGCACAGGCAGAAAAAGAAAGGAGGCATATATCCCGCTAATGACATTCGTTTCTAGAAAGCATCGCAAAAACGACTTGGTCGAAATTAAAAATATATGATAACACTGTGGAGCTCTTAATTTATGATATTTACTGAAATGCCTAATAAAATGACAAGAAATATTTTTACATCTGCACACCTGATTACGACAAGCGTCTTTCTACGAGAGTTGAGAGAATTTCTACTAACTTATGAAATGTCACATGACTATTGAATGATATTTTTATGCTTTGGTTTGCGTAATTGCTTATTTCATTTGATATCTGGTTTCCAGCTGTGTTGCAGCATTGCTTTGATAAAATAAAATGCATTTGCTAATGTGAACACTTTCTGTCAACAGATCTATTAAATAATTCTTTTATGATCCACATTCTTTAAAAAAGGAGCACTTGGAAAGGAAAGAACAATAAGAAGGAACTAGTAACAGTAACACATAATTTTCTTTTCTAGTACATGGTAATATTTTTTTTCTTTTCTAGTACATGGTAATATTTCTTTTTACAATAAGTTGTTGTGGTGCACCACTTTAATTATATAGACATTAAGATGTGAATAGACATTTCCCTTGTCTGCATTGTTGTTTTTACTGTAATATTTTTTCTGCTTGAGCTATGTCATGTTTAGGCATAAGTTGCTGCTGTTTGCCAGGCATAGTGTTATTGAATTTGACTTTTGCTAATTTCTTAATGCTGCTTGCTTCGCAAATCTGCGTTTTTTTCATTGCTGTTTATATTAACTGTTTTATGTGATGCTGCATTGCCTCGTCCCTTGGTGTATATATCTGAGCTCAGTAGATTTAAGTTAGCTTAAGAGAGGTAGACTATATAAGAAACTAACTATGATGAATTGGAGGAAATGCATTAAGAAGCTATAAGAAAATAGTTTGGCCAAAAAAAGTAGTGCACAGTGGAGAAAAACTATTTTTGAAACAGGATGTGAACAGAATACAGAAAGCATGCTTGGATAGGATTGTTTTGGTGGAAACAAATGTTGAAATAAGACGAAAGATCTATCGAATGAAGTTGTGGGGTGGACTGCAGTACCAAATGTTACACTGAAAACAAACCCTGTCCTTTCCTTTTGTGTTATCCCACTATGTGTTTGTGTACCCTTGTGTATTTGTTTTCTTCCTGTCTCTGTGTAGTTTCATAGAATTTTTTTTCTTTTAATATTAAGCTACATTCACTATGATGAGGAATACTGTTATCCTCGAATATAATTGGCATTAATAATATGTTATTTACTTTGTAAAGATGTTAGAGATTATTTATTCTCTTTTAATGCTCGTGTGTAAAGTTGATGTTTCAAAAGTTATTCTGGTCGTTTATGTATTTACTTATGTCATAATTCCTGTAACACTGATGTATATGTTATTTCGATTCTTTTGTAAAGCTTGTACTACAAATGTTATCTGTATTGTTATGTTCTTTAAAGTTGTTTTTGTACCTTTGTAATTGTATTCTTATGTTATAATATTGTAATTGACACCAGGTCATCTAATTAAGTAACTTGTAAGTTACATTTCACTGCACACGTTTCTGTTGGTCATAGTATATGGACAATATGTGAGAAGTAGGGACTGTTAGTGTTTGCACGTGTGTTAATAATTCAGCAAGGGACTGGATAACAGCATTGCTGGTTCTAAGGACAATTCCAAAAACTTTGTGAGTGCACAAGTGGTGGTTATGGACTTTTTATATTAACTGCAAGACTCTTCACTGGTGATTGTGCACCCGCACAGTCACAACAGATGGCTGCTGGCTGTCTCTACATGGACTACAGTGGGTCTGCATCTTTGATGACCCACCAATACCATTATTTCTACAAGGACTGCAGTGGATCTGCACCTCTGGTGGCCCACCAATACTCTCTACCAGGACTGCAGTGGGTCTGTTCTGTGATGACCTACCTACCAATATTCGTCAGAACTTCGAATGACTCTGCTGTGGGTTTGCTCTGTTGTGGCCCATTACCTGTCAGCATGTCAAGAGTCAGCACTGTCTTTCTGTTGGAAGGACAACACTACTTCTTCAAGACTGCATGGAAATCCACTACTTCTGTGTGTAATTTCTTTTACTAATGAGAAACTGTAATTACTATTATGATGAATGATCAGGACTATCTTTATGGACTGTGAGAAAATTTTAGCTTTTGACCAACATTGTATCAATAAGTGTGTGCATTTTATATCTTTGTTACTGTAATTGTGAAAATTTTTTTTTTCAAATCTGTATTGGCCAGTGCCCAACACCATTTGTAAAAATTTTTTGTGGGGAGCATGGGGGCTATGTAAGTAGGCTGTTTATGTTTTCTTTATGTAAGTAGGCTGTTTAGATTTTTATATTAGTAACGCCGCCGCCACGTAGCGGTCTCTGTATGAAAATGAAATCACTGACTGTGCTGTGTGCAGTCTGTGGCTAGTTTGCATTGCTGTCTGCCATTGTAGAGGGGCAGCTGGATGTTAACAGCGCGTAGCGTTGTGCAGTTGGAGGTGAGCCGCCAGCAGTGGTGGATGTGGGGAGAGAGATGGCGGAGTTTTGATAATTTGTAATACTGGATGTCAATTATGAATATTAAGGTAAATACATTGTTTGTTCTCTATTAATATCTTTCATTTGCTAACTATCCCTATCAGTAGTTAGTGCCTTCAGTAGTTTGAATCTTTTATTTAGCTGGCAGTAGTGGCGCTCGCTGTATTGCAGTAGTTCGAGTAATGAAGATTTTTGTGAGGTAAGCGATTTCTGAAAGGTATAGTTTAATGTTACTCAGGGCCATTTTTTTGCAGGGATTTTTGATAGTTAGATTGCGTTGCGCTAAAATTATTGTGTGTCAGGTTAAGCACAGTCGTGTACAATTGTTCTAAGGGGACGTTTCACCTTTGCTCAACCCAATGTCGCCACTTTTCACGAATGATGATGAAATGATGAGGACAACACATACACCCCGTCATCTCGAGGCAGACAGAGAGAGAGGCGGGTAGGAGAAGATGGACAGAGAGAGGGGAGGAGGTGATGAGAGAAAGTGTGAAGGAGGAGGAGATGGACAAAGAAAGGGGGAGGGGGAGATGCAAAGAGACAGGAGAGAGAAGGAGATTGGGACGATATTCAATTTCCATACATATTAGAAATGTGTGCTTTCTCTTTTCTTCCTTTTACATTTTACTTTTAAGCAGACAGAGCCTCAGCATGATGTGACCGGGTACAGGCAGTAGAATATAGAGCACATTCGAAAATTTAAGTAGTCGATAGTGTTAATGATATAAATTGTAAGTGACAATTTGGCGTAAATAATGTAATCCACAAAAAATGGATAACCTCTGACTGTAGCTAAACTCTTTGGGAAGTTATACTGTCGTATCATCTTCGTACCATGTTTTCACACTAACAGACGGTGTGTTAGCGGCGGTTTTTGTATGCGTTAACTTCTGCACAACGAAGGAGGCGCAATACCTATAAGAAGATAGACAAAAATACTATTTTTTATAACTGCCTTTTAAAAATATCAAAAGGTTTATATTTTCCAGTTTTCCGATTACAGTGAAACCATAAAAAGAGGCAGAAGCATCACATAAAATAGCAATATACAGTAGTTGACAATGAGAATAAATTTTCGAAAGGCGCAATGTAATGCAATGTTTTATTACATAAATTATTAATCACACATTGCAGGTCTACTAAAAATCATCGAGTATGATAAATGAAATTAGCACTGCGTTCCATGCAACAATCGAACAATAGCACCTGTTGAACGAATGGCATCCCTCCATTCTTCCTTATTCACCTACCCGCACCGCACTTTCTAGTATGACCTCAGGGCAGGACAGATTTAGCGTTCTGAAAAGTCAAGAAAACCTTCGGTGAAACTGAAAGCAAAGGCGTCAACATAAAGATGGCAAAAAGAGCTCCACTGCTGCTTGCAGTAAAAAGAGTGCGCAGGTGGAAAGAGTATACTAAAGATCTCTTCCAAGGGGTAGGAAATGCCTGTTTACGTAACAAAAGAAGTGGGAGTCGATTTGGAAGACACAAACCAGAGTTACAAGTAGACAACAGACAACTTCTCCCAAAGGAAACAAATCCTTAGAAACGATCTGATAAGTAATGTAGGAAGAAACTGACGTTAAACACAACTCTGTTTGTGACCTATTATTTATTTTTTAGTACTTTTCATTCCCCACCCCTGGAATAGGAGCCGGCTGTGCGAGGTCTGACCCCCGCTGGTAGGTGTTCTACGAATTCCCAATTGGGAATATTTGACAGGGGATTTCGACTTCCCACATGTATTTTACGACCAATGATGCCGGGCGTTGTGGCCGAGCGGCTCTAGGCGCTTCAGTTCGGAGCCGCGTTGCTGCTACAGTCGCATGTTCGAATCCTGCCTCGGGCATAGATGTGTGTAGTGTGCATAGGTTAGTTAGGTTTAAGTAGTTCTAAGTCTAGGGGACTTATGATCTCAAATGTTAAGTCCCATAGTGCTTAGGGGCATTTGAACCATCTAAACCACTGAATGAGAACTATTTTTAGTTTAATTCTCGGACAATATGTCTCTCAAAAATATGCAAGTGTCAACATACAGCCAGCCGGTTGCAAATTACTGTTTGGTACACTGACCTAGCTTTCGACACCTACTAAGGGTGTCTTCATCAGAATGAAATTTTGATAAACCCTAGAAAATAATACATAGAAAATTTAGTATGGCAAAAAACCTATTAACCAAGATGACAATTGTCATGAGGTACAAAGGTTACATTTACGTTGCAAAAAAGCAATAGTCTGATTTTAGAGCAGCTAAGATCAAGTCAAAAATAAAACAAAACGTTCCAGCCTTTGCCACGTGTGCCTAGCTGGCAACAACATCAGACTGATCGGCCCACTGGCTTACATTGCTGCCACGAAAACAATACAAGTTGCGCCGCCTATCGGGCGCGCACAGTGAAATGCGCCCATTTCAAACATTATAACAGAAATAATTGAACAAAAAAAAGACAATTAATTTTAAAAACTGATATAAAGGAAAAGAGCTTGATGTATTATTGAAAATGTGCAGTAGTCAAGCATAATAAGTGTAAATAAGAGCCATATATTACGCTTTACAGAAATTACTATTACCTAAACGACAGAACAATATAGACTTTTTTTTACAAGCATCTGCACAATCCAGAAAATATTTGCGTGAAGGTAACATATCTACGAGATTCGAAAAAAATAATCTTTCGGGACAAAGGCAGGAGAATATAGTAAAAAATAAAGGAATCAAAATCTCGCGAGCAGTGGATTGACACCATTGAAAACAATTTTGTTACGTAGTTGTAACTGTTCATTGAGGAAGAGGCCATCGTTCTTAGAAATATGCTTGAAAATCTCCAGCTGTTCGAGTACTTAGAGCCTATAACCTTTCTATTCTCTATGTAAAATGGATTTGTATGCGAAAATTAGCAGATGATCAGCAAAAGTGGAATTGTGTACATTAGTACCTCTTTTTCATAATAAATGTTCCTTGTACCTGACACTAAAACACCTTCGAGTTTGTCCTATATAATAAACGGGACACGTATCACAAGTGATTTCATACACTCCTGAATTGTGTATAGGAGCAACTGTGGACTTGAGATTGTCAAAGAGATTTTTTTGCGAGTTATTGTTCATGGAAAAGGTAACTCTGAATTCATATTTCTTTAATCAGAAGACAACGAATTTTATACGAAATAGGACCTGAAAATTGAATCGAGATAACATTTTTGTACTCGTTACTGTCAGAAACAGCACTGCTGCCTAAATTGGTCACTTTGGCGTCAGCTTTAACTTTGAAGATCTTGTCAACTAACGTGGGATCATAGCCGTCATTAACTACAATACTTTTTCTTATATTCATCTCTTCATTAAGCTTGTCAGGTGATGTAGGTACAGAAATTGTACTATGAATGGCTGAATGGAAAAATGTTTGCTGATGGGAATCAGCACTGAACTAGCGGGCAAAATTTGATCTGTATAGGTGACTTTTCGAAAAACACCGAAAGAAAGTCGGTCGTTGTCAATAGCAATACTGAGGTGCAAGTAATTAAACTGACGGTCGTTATTTTCTAATTCACAATTGATGCTGATTTTTTTCGTGAAGACTATTAAAAATTTAAAACAAATGCTGAATTCCTTCCCGGGAATCACTGTATAGGATCAAAATATCGTCTACGTACAGACCATAAGACAAAATATCCTGATCAGCAACGGAAAAATGATTGAAGAATTTTTCTTCTAGCGACCTGATGAAAATATCGGCCGAGATGCCTGCAAGTGCATTGCCCATTGCCAGGCAGTCAGGCTGATGGCATAGTTTGCCACTGAAAACAAAATAGTTGTATTTTACTACTATTCTTAGCAAACGAATTAGGTCAGTGATTGTTTCAACAGAAACATTCTTTTTAAAAGTACATTTTTTCAGCGATTCAATGCTTGTTTGAAAAGAAACGTTAGTATATAGGTTCGTAATATCTAATGAAAACAATCTAGTATTCTGATCACGCTGCAGATTTTTTATTTTACTGACTAAATTTGACTATTGACGATAGAATAATTATTTCGAAAAACAAACGATATTTTTAATTTTTTCGTGAAGAAACCTTGCTAACTCATGATATTCACTGTTCATAATTGCACGTATCGGATGGTGACTTATGTACTTTAAACTGAGAAGGCATTTTTTTCCTGTGGGTACATATTAATAAGCTGTGTTTTACGAAACGGTTTAAGCAAATACGTAGCGCTGTTAACTACAAGGCTAATTTAGTTTTTATCATGGACCCTCACCTAGCTCCGAAACATTATTCTCCTCGAAAAATTGTAATGTTTTAGACACATATTCGTTCTACGTAGCAATGAGTACAGCGTTCCCTTTGTCAGACTTCGTTATAAGGGCATTGTTTTCTTTTAGTTTGATATTAATACGAGTATTTTTAATCAGTTTCTTATGACAATCATATTGACAGGAGTTTGTAATTGCATATTTCTCAGAAATGCTACATACATCATGAGCTACCCTCGTTTGTCGAGAGGCGTATACTTTGACGTTATCAAGGCCTATTTTTAGATCTACAATCATAATTTCTACAATATTGTTATCTGACAGGTTAGGTATTACAATGAATTTAAGTCCTTTTTCCAACAAGGCAGTTTCTTTTGGTGTAAAATCTACTTAAGTCTTATTAGAATTCTGTTGAAAAATTTATGCCCAGATTTTCGAATGCTACTAACGATAGACTTTTTTACAGGTAAAATGCTCTTAACATTAGCCAGTTTCTTCTTGTCTCTTTCGGCAGTAGAATTCTTGTACAACCCTTCAGTAATAAGATCCCAAAATGCATCCGTCTGAAAATTAGAATGTAAGCGAAAAATTTTAGTGAGCTCAAGATCCAAAACATGGGCCTTTTCATTTAATCTGTCCTTTTTCTTGTATAAAGCACTGATTTTGTCGGAAATAATTTTTTGAACTAAGCACTGAAATGTTTTTGGATCCTTCATGCGCTGTCTGATGTTGAAATAGGATTTGATGTAACTTAACGAAAGTCCGTTTTCTTCGCAGTGCTTATCAAACTTAATAGCCACATCTGTATTAAACAATTTTCTTCTTATATATTTGTACTTTGACACAGCCTTAGACACCTTAGCCAGTAAAAATCTTACAGTTTTAAACATGGCTGTTAGCCAGCAACCATATACTAGTTCCAAAGTAGGATTACGCAGCCAACCGGTTGCAAATTACTGTCTGGTACACTGACGTAGGTTTCGACACCTACTAAGGGTCTTTATCAGAACGAAATTTTGATAATCCTATTAACTAATACACAGAAAATTTAGTATGGCAGAAAACGCATTAGCGAAGAGGACAATTGTCATGAGGTACAAAGGTTATGCTCAAGTCAATAATAAAATAAAACGTTCCAGCCTTTGCCACGTGTGCCTAGCTAGTAACAACACCAGACTGACCGGCCCAGTGGCTTATATTGCTGACGTTGACAGTGACGATAACAACGACACATCCGGCGTGGCCCTCAGGTCAACCTACTAAATTATGCTTATCCATTACGGATATTTTAGAACCGTGACTGTATATAGAATGTAAATAAGTTATGCAAAACTGCAACCAGTCACTTTTTTGAATAATTATGTTTTATTCCATGAACCGGTTTTCGAACCTTTTCTGGTTCATCTTCAGACGGTTTCAGGAATTTACATCATTATTGCTAGCATAATGCTGGGTGCTGGCTTGCGACAGTATAGGCGGCATTTTTCGGTTAGTGTCCATCTGTCTGCCTCCATTTTGATGTCCAGTTGTTGTATCACTGCACACACTTATCCATGTTAATGCCAATCACATAAAAAAGGCTATCAACTACCTATATTATACGTAATGTACAAATAGAAATAAGATATCAGATCACCTGAAGTTTGTTCTTGTAGTAGTTTATTTATTTAATTTATTTTGTACTTCATGTTATCGCCAGTCTGATTAAAACATTTGCTCTTATATCGACATTAATACATGTAAAGAAGAACAAATTACATCTCTGTGCAATGCAAGCCTATGCCATATCTTTCTGTCAAGATCTTTGTTACAAGCAACAGTTGTAAAGCGCATGCTGAATGCTGGAAAAGTCTCGCTGTCAGAGTGTAATATATATAGTTTGTGTGGAAGTGTGTGTAGTGATACAACATCTGAACATCAAAAATGGAGGCAGACAGATGGACACTAACCGAAAAAAGCCGCCTATACTGTCGCAAGCCAGCAGCCAGCATTATGCTAGCAATAATGATGTAACTTTCTGAAACCATCTGAAGATGAACCTGAAAAGGTTCGAAAACAGGTTCATGAAATAAAACATAATTATTCAAAAAAGTGACTGGTTGCAGTTTTGTATAACTTATTTAACCTACTAAATGCTGTGTGGGTAGTGAATGTGGAAGGACTGAGGGATAATAGAACAATGACATATAAATGTGTCACTACGTCTGAGATTTGGGGCGTTGCTGTCGGATTATTTGGAAGTGGGGTGTATAAATGGAGGCTGGAATACGAAGGAGTGAGGGTGGTGCAAGATGCTGGGAGAAGTACTGAACCGTATAGGGACTATGCCTGTAGCTGGTGGGACAGGTAGAGGTGGAATTCTGGGTTAAGTAGAGAGAGTCGCTTGAAGTTACGTAGGGATAGAATGCGGATGGTATAGAGGTGGAGGGAAGGCAGGACGTTTCGATGTAAGTATGGCAGCATCCCCGAACTGAAATTGAGTGGTTATACAACTGGATTGTGATCTTGGAGTTTGAGGGATATGTAGGATTTTCGAAGATGTTTGAGAAAGGGGGAAATTTTGTCAGTTCACAGAGAATACAGGAAGGAGAGGGAAGGCGGGTATCGAAGGTGAAGTGGAATACATGGCGTACTAAGACATGTAAGGAGAGATAAAATTTTGAGTTGTGCGAAAATCCAAGCTACTTTTACAAAATTGAGGCTGGATGGGACAAGGCTTTCATAGGAGAAGAAGAGTGTGGAGGATGTAGGCCTCGTGTTGTTCTCTTGGTAGTTTTAGTCTATAATGGGCTGTTCATTGGATTGTTAATAGATGGGGCTGAATGTTACTTTGCGGTCGAGGATAGGTCCTAGACATTTTTGTGTGTGTTAGTAAGATGGATGGGCTGGTCATGGATTATGAGGTGGAAGTCAGAGCGACTGAAGCGAAGTACGTTCTATGATTATTGTTGGCTCTTGACAGGATTGACTGTGAGATACCCGTAGTAAGGACTTGTATGAGAACATTTTTCCACACAGGTGCCATATTATGTGGCACCCCCTCCGCCTTTTCCTCCCTGCTGCATACATTAGTTGCCGTTGCTTGTGCAAATGGTAGGACCTTTAAAAATAAATCTAAATGCAGTCAGCATGAAAAGCGGTACGATACACCCTCTCAGCTTGGCGTCCCAAGCGTCTGCTTGTGTCGTTTGGGCCTTAAACTAGCCCTGCCTGTAGTTGTACCACGAGGTAAAGTTACTGAGGCGATCTGGAGAGCCGACTGTGAAACTTATAGGGTTGGATGGAAGGCACAGGAAGAGGCGTCGTCGTGCAACGTCACCTAACGGCTACTACTGGGTATTTGCTCTTCTAAACAGCATCCCATACGAGAAAACCAGTTGCGCCTTGGCTGATATTGCTCATATTTAGGTACTTGGGCTATTCACGGCTCTGTTTAAAAAGAGTAGCTCAATGTAGTCAAAGGTCGAGCCGCGCATGTCTGTTTTCATGCCCCACAGCTAATTCGCTGCAAATAACAAGCAGTAACTGTGATCCTGCAGTCAAATAGTCTGTGCCTTGGCTAGAATTGTGAGTTAATAAAACACACGGAAATACAAAATAAAAGATAAATGGATAATTTAATAAAAATGGTTCTGTGCTAACGTCTTTAATTGATGTGGATGACAGAATTACCTTGAATAACGTTTATTCAACAAAGGGAAATCGCAAACAAATGGTAAGTGGTCCTACAATATTCCATTAATATACGGACGCCGCATGGGGAAGCTGCGCGATCTCAGGTGCCTTGACATGTTGTAAGTAGGCTGTTTAGGTTTTCTTATTGGTAACGCCACGTAGCGCTCTGTATGAAAAATCACTGGCTGTGCTGTGTGCAGTCTGTGGCTAGTTTGCATTATTGTCTGCCATTGTAGTGTTGGGCAGCTGGATGTTAACAGCGCGTAGCGTTGCGCAGTGGGAGGTGAGCCGCCAGCAGTGGTGGATGTGGGGAGAGAAATGGCGGAGTTCTCAAATTTGTAAGACTGGATGTCATGAACTGCTATATATATTATGACTTTTGAACACTAGTAAGGTAAATACATTGTTTGTTCTCTATCAAAATCTTTCATTTGCTAACTATGCCTATTAGTAATTAGTGCCTTCAGTAGTTTGAATCTCTTATTTAGCCAGCGGTAGTGGCGCTCGCTGTATTGCAGTAGTTCGAGTAACGAAGATTTTTGGTGAGGTAAGTGATTTGTGAAAGGTATAGTTTAATGTTATTCAGGGCCATTATTTTGTAGGGATTTTTGAAAGTCAGATTGCGTTCCGCTAAAAAATATTGTGTGACAGTTTAAGCACAGTCATGTATTTTATTGTAAAAATACAGCAACCAGCCACTTTTTAATGCGTTTTATTTATGCCAATATGCATTTCGGGTTTGCACCCATCTTCAGCTGGCAAATTACATGGATCTTCAGTAACTACAGTAGTATAATCTCGACAGTAGTTTGGATGCTGCAGCAGGCCTGTGCAAAAGCAACGATTGCAATCATTTACTTCAATTTCGCGAGTTTAAAGTTACGCACTATCAGTTGTTCACTTTACTTACATTCTCCTCTCCTTGTTTTTTCTTGGCTTTTCTTCTTTCTTGCAACAACACAAACACTTTTTATCACGTATTTTACACAGGCGCACTGCGTTATCCGCCATGTTGTCGACTGACAGTTTTTGTTTACATACAAATGGTTTATCTATGGACAGAGTTATATTTTTTTTTTCGAAAGTTTCGAGGTTATAAGATAAGCTACTGTTTTCTAAACATTGACTTGGGTGACAGACGTATTCTAAGTACAATGCACACAATTTTTTTTTGTGGTATTGAAGATACTAAAGTAACATAACACATTTATACAACGCAGTAATTCATACATTTACAACATAACAAATATACAATTAAGATTTTTATGTTTTATACTATTACATGCATTTGTTAGGTTTATATTAGATTATGTTATTACTTGATTGTGCTTAGTGAGTGGTTGGATAAGTAGAGTGTGGAAGTTTTTCAGAAATATTCGGTTTGGTAGCTCTGTTTGGTCGTTAAGTATGTCAGAAGGGGATGCATGTTTATGTGAATAAATTTCGATTTCTTCTAGGAGGTTCATTCTTTTTCCTTTGTTGGCTAGGTGGAGAACTTGTAGGTTATGGGATATGTCTGTTACTTGATGCTCTTCTTCTGCTATATGATGGGCGAATGTGGATTTATTTAAGTTTTTTAAACGAAGAGCATCCATGTGTTCTCGAAACCGTATGCTGAAGTTTCTCCCTGTTTGGCCTATGTATGTTTTTGGACAAGAGTTGCAGTTAAGTTTGTATATTCCTGATTGATTGTACAGTTTGGTATTATTTTTAATGTTATGGATAGCTTTGTCCTTTATTTTGTTATTTGTATAGTAGCTGATTTTTATATCTGTTCCTCAGAACAGCTTTGCTATTTTATATGACAGCTTTCCTACAAATGGCAAGCTTACATATTTTTCTTTTGGCTGTGTTGTGGCATTCTTTAATGTTGTTTTGTTATTGTATTTGTTTATGTGGGGGTTTATCTTAGAGTTTAGTTCATCTATTAATTTTGGATTGTAACCATTATTGTAAGCAATTGCTTTGATGGTGTTTAGTTCTTCTATTTGGTCAGCTGGTTCTAGTGGTATTTTGTGCATTCTGTTTAGCATTGCTCTGTATGAAGCCGTCTTATGTTTATCTGGGTGGCAGGATGATATATTAATTGTGTTATCTGTGTATATTGGTTTCCTGTATACTTGAAATTTGTGTTTGTTGTTGGAGCTACTTATGCAGAGATCCAGAAAATTTAAACCTACTTCTGTCTGGTGTTCTACAGTGAAGATGATGTTCTGATGCATTTTATTCATTTCTTTTGCAAGGTTATCAATTTCTTCTGCTGTGCCATCAAATAAGATTATTATATCATCAACATACCTTTTGTAAGAAATTATCTTGTTTACTATCTGGGAGTTTTCTTTAAAAAATTTACATTCTAAGTTATTGATGAAAATATCTGCAAGCAAACTGGCAAGGCAGCTACCCATAGCCAGGCCCTCTTTCTGCTGGTACATTTTGTTATTAAAAGAAAAATAGTTGTGTGATAGTACTAGTGTTAATAGATCAATGAATTCATATATTTCTGGTAATGCCAAATTTTTATGTTTAAGTAAATTGTTTTTAATTATTTCTATTGTTTCTTTGACCGGTATGTTTGTGTAGAGGTTTGTGATGTCAAGTGATGCGAACCTAGCAGTATCAGGAATCTGAATTTCCTTTAGACAATTAATAAGTTCATAACTGTTCTTTACTGAGTATGTCTCTTCAAATTTGAATGTGTTACTAAGGATCTCATTCAGTTTCTTGCTGATTTTATAAGTTGGGCTGCTCCGAGAATTAACAATTGGACGTATGGGACAGTTAACTTTATGGGACTTGGGTTGTGCTCGTAGACGTGGTGCATAAGGGTTCATAACAGTGCATTCATGTATATCTTTTGTATTTAAGAGGAAATCACTTTTTTCATCATATTTGTAAGTTTGTTCTGTAACTTAAGAGTGGGATCAGACTGAATTTCTACTATATTATTGTTACTGAAAAATTCAATGGTTTTTCTTACATATTCACTTTCATACATTACAACAATAGCATTGCTTTTATCTGCTTTTACTACTAAAGCTTTACTGTCGCTTAGTTTCTTATTAACACTTTTAAGTATTGTAGTGTCATAGTGCTTTATACTACTATTATTATTTGCTTTCTCTATTTGTTTGGTGATAAAATTGTTAACTTTGTGGCCTATGACAATCTGATCATTCTGAGTTAGTTTTGCAGTATCACAGGCTATTTTGGTGCCTACTATTAATTCTTTAATATTATTTTCAGTCAGAGGTGGGGTGATATTATGTTGAAGCCCTTTATTCAGCAAACTTACTTCTTTATCACTGAAGATGATGTTTGTTGAATTTACTAGACGTTTGGAGAATTTATGCTTAGTGGAAGGTACATTGTCATTCACCTTTGGAATTTGTGACATAAGCTTTTTCAACTTATTGTTATGCCTACATCTGACTTTATGCTGTTCTTTCATAGCTATTATACTGACAAAATCTAATGCATGGTTGAATTGTGTGGGAGTAAGTTGTTTACCTAGCTCTAAATGTAATCTATATAACTGGTGGTTTAAAAACTGCTTCTTTCTGTGTTGGTTTCGGATTTCAGATTGGAGCCATATAATTTCACTTCTTTCTTTAGCTATTTTCGCTGCTTTGCTTTGACTGTTGATGTTCACTTTGACATATTTTGGAGTTACATTCGCACTTAAACACTTTTTATTGAACTTGATACTAAGAATTGTTCTTTCTAACTTAATTTTGTACTTTCTGAAGTCATGTAAAGCTCTTAGTACCTGGCTAGGTAGTGTCAATAACAATTTGTCCATTATATTTGGACTGTTGAGCTCCGTGGCTGTGGATAATGATATTTTATTGTAAAAATACAGCAACCAGCCACTTTTTAATGCGTTTTATTTATGCCAATATGCATTTCGGGTTTGCACCCATCTTCAGCTGGCAAATTACATGGATCTTCAGTAACTACAGTAGTATAATCTCGACAGCAGTTTGGATGCTGCAGCAGGCCTGTGCAAAAGCAACGATTGCAATCATTTACTTCAATTTCGCGAGTTTAAAGTTACGCACTATCAGTTGTTCACTTTACTTACATTCTCCTCTCCTTGTTTTTTCTTGGCTTTTCTTCTTTCTTGCAACAACACAAACACTTTTTATCACGTATTTTACACAGGCGCACTGCGTTATCCGCCATGTTGTCGACTGACAGTTTTTGTTTACATACAAATGGTTTATCTATGGACAGAGTTATATATTTTTTTCGAAAGTTTCGAGGTTATAAGATAAGCTACTGTTTTCTAAACATTGACTTGGGTGACAGACGTATTCTAAGTACAATGCACACATTTTTTTTTGTGGTATTGAAGATACTAAAGTAAAATAACACATTTATACAACGCAGTAATTCATACATTTACAATATAACAAATATACAATTAAGATTTTTATGTTTTATAGTATTACTTGCATTTGTTAGGTTTATATTAGATTATGTTATTACTTGATTGTGCTTAGTGAGTGGTTGGATAAGTAGAGTGTGGAAGTTTTTCAGAAATATTCGGTTTGGTAGCTCTGTTTGGTCGTTAAGTATGTCAGAAGGGGATGCATGTTTATGTGAATAAATTTCGATTTCGTCTAGGAGGTTCATTCTTTTTCCTTTGTTGGCTAGGTGGAGAACTTGTAGGTTATGGGATATGTCTGTTACTTGATGCTCTTCTTCTGCTATATGTTGGGCGAATGTGGATTTATTTAAGTTTTTTAAACGAAGAGCATCCATGTGTTCTCGAAACCGTATGCTGAAGTTTCTCCCTGTTTGGCCTATGTATGTTTTTGGACAAGAGTTGCAGTTAAGGCAACATAATATCACCCCACCTCTGACTGAAAATAATATTAAAGAATTAATAGTAGGCACCAAAATAGCCTGTGATACTGCAAAACTAACTCAGAATGATCAGATTGTCATAGGCCACAAAGTTAACAATTTTATCACCAAACAAATAGAGAAAGCAAATAATAATAATAGTATAAAGCACTATGACACTACAATACTTAAAAGTGTTAATAAGAAACTAAGCGACAGTATAGCTTTAGTAGTAAAAGCAGATAAAAGCAATGCTATTGTTGTAATGTATGAAAGTGAATATGTAAGAAAAACCATTGAATTTTTCAGTAACAATAATATAGTAGAAATTCAGTCTGATCCCACTCTTAAGTTACAGAACAAACTTACAAATATGATGAAAAAAGTGATTTCCTCTTAAATACAAAAGATATACATGAATGCACTGTTATGAACCCTTAAGCACCACGTCTACGAGCACAACCCAAGTCCCATAAAGTTAACTGTCCCATACGTCCAATTGTTAATTCTCGGAGCAGCCCAACTTATAAAATCAGCAAGAAACTGAATGAGATCCTTAGTAACACATTCAAATTTGAAGAGACATACTCAGTAAAGAACAGTTATGCACTTATTAATTGTCTAAAGGAAATTCAGATTCCTGATACTGCTATGTTCGCATCACTTGACATCACAAACCTCTACACAAACATACCGGTCAAAGAAACAATAGAAATAATTAAAAACAATTTACTTAAACATAAAAATTTGGCATTACCAGAAATATATGAATTCATTGATCTATTAACACTAGTACTATCACACAACTATTTTTCTTTTAATAACAAAATGTACCAGCAGAAAGAGGGCCTGGCTATGGGTAGCTGCCTTGCCAGTTTGCTTGCAGATATTTTCATCAATAACTTAGAATGTAAATTTTTTAAAGAAAACTCCCAGATAGTAAACAAGATAATTTCTTACAAAAGGTATGTTGATGATATAATAATCTTATTTGATGGCACAGCAGAAGAAATTGATAACCTTGCAAAAGAAATGAATAAAATGCATCAGAACATCATCTTCACTGTAGAACACCAGACAGAAGTAGGTTTAAATTTTCTGGATCTCTGCATAAGTAGCTCCAACAACAAACACAAATTTCAAGTATACAGGAAACCAATATACACAGATAACACAATTAATATATCATCCTGCCACCCAGATAAACATAAGACGGCTTCATACAGAGCAATGCTAAACAGAATGCACAAAATACCACTAGAACCAGCTGACCAAATAGAAGAACTAAACACCATCAAAGCAATTGCTTACAATAATGGTTACAATCCAAAATTAATAGATGAACTAAACTCTAAGATAAACCCCCACATAAACAAATACAATAACAAAACAACATTAAAGAATGCCACAACACAGCCAAAAGAAAAATATGTAAGCTTGCCATTTGTAGGAAAGCTGTCATATAAAATAGCAAAGCTGTTCTGAGGAACAGATATAAAAATCAGCTACTATACAAATAACAAAATAAAGGACAAAGCTATCCATAACATTAAAAATAATACCAAACTGTACAATCAATCAGGAATATACAAACTTAACTGCAACTCTTGTCCAAAAACATACATAGGCCAAACAGGGAGAAACTTCAGCATACGGTTTCGAGAACACATGGATGCTCTTCGTTTAAAAAACTTAAATAAATCCACATTCGCCCATCATATAGCAGAAGAAGAGCATCAAGTAACAGACATATCCCATAACCTACAAGTTCTCCACCTAGCCAACAAAGGAAAAAGAATGAACCTCCTAGAAGAAATCGAAATTTATTCACATAAACATGCATCCCCTTCTGACATACTTAACGACCAAACAGAGCTACCAAACCGAATATTTCTGAAAAACTTCCACACTCTACTTATCCAACCACTCACTAAGCACAATCAAGTAATAACATAATCTAATATAAACCTAACAAATGCATGTAATAGTATAAAACATAAAAATCTTAATTGTATATTTGTTATATTGTAAATGTATGAATTACTGCGTTGTATAAATGTGTTATGTTACTTTAGTATCTTCAATACCACAAAAAAAAAAATTGTGTGCATTGTACTTAGAATACGTCTGTCACCCAAGTCAATGTTTAGAAAACAGTAGCTTATCTTATAACCTCGAAACTTTCGAAAAAAAAATATAACTCTGTCCATAGATAAACCATTTGTATGTAAACAAAAACTGTCAGTCGACAACATGGCGGATAACGCAGTGCGCCTGTGTAAAAGACGTGATAAAAAGTGTTTGTGTTGTTGCAAGAAAGAAGAAAAGCCAAGAAAAAACAAGGAGAGGAGAATGTAAGTAAAGTGAACAACTGATAGTGCGTAACTTTAAACTCGCGAAATTGAAGTAAATGATTGCAATCGTTGCTTTTGCACAGGCCTGCTGCAGCATCCAAACTGCTGTCGAGATTATACTACTGTAGTTACTGAAGATCCATGTAATTTGCCAGCTGAAGATGGGTGCAAACCCGAAATGCATATTGGCATAAATAAAACGCATTAAAAAGTGGCTGGTTGCTGTATTTTTACAATAAAATATCATTATCCACAGCCACGGAGCTCAACAGTCCAAATATAATGGACAAATTGTTACAGTCATGTATAATTTTTCTAAGGGGACGTTTCAATGGTTCGCGCGGGTTCTCCCGTCGGAGGTTCGAGTCCTCCCTCGGGCATGGGTGTGAGTGTTGTCCTTAGCGTAAGTTAGTTTAAGATAGGTTAAGTAATGTGTAATCCTAGGGACCGATGAACTCAGCAGTTTGGTCCCATAGGAACTTACCACAGAAAATTCAGACAGAAAATGTCCTTATCAAATGCACTAAAGTTACGTTGAGAGTTGTACAAGAATGGTAACAATATCCCCAAAGTAAATAGTCACCAAACACTCACAAAAACTAAGTTCACTTCGTGATCACAATGCATTAAACATTCACCAGCTCAAAATAGTTTAGAGTTCAACATGATGATCCACAAGTTAACAAACTCAGTATGAAAAATAGTAACTCGTACTCTGTTTATTCTCAGTTCAGTAAATCAAGCATAAAAAATTAGATTCCTACTTTGGACCACATTCAGACCACTATATATATAAAGTCCCTCCAGGAGTTAAAGTATGGTAGTTGCCGTCACTACCTGGAATCAATCACCTGTACTACTGTATCACACACGTTACACCGTAGACATGTCTGTCTTCTTCCAGCACTCGACACAAAGTGACCAGTATCGCTTCCTTGAGCTCTTCATTCTAGAAATCTCAGTCTCCATTTACTTCTCGTAGTGCCCCGCCACTGTCTGCTTTTCCTTTGGCTGAATGTCATTCTCGCCAAAAAATACATCGTTCTTCCATTCTACAAACATGATTTAATTCGTCGTGACCACTCGCAAGACTAAACTAATACGTTGCAACAATATTTAAACAAATAAATGTTATAAACACTTGGTCACATTCAGATTATTCATAATAATTATAAATAAAGATTTGTTCGTAAATTAATAAGCTAATACCCTTGTGGAAGTGCGCTCACGCTAAACAACAATGAATTGTCGTTAAAATTTGTTCAAACAATTATTTGTGTCTTCTTGATAGAAGCATCTTTTGGTTCTCTTTTCAACTGTGGTGTCCGCTAACACACGTGTCTGGCCACTTTTAAATCAGCACAGTTTTTTATTAGCACTTGCAGTCAACATTTGAATAAAATTACTGCGAAATAGTAAGCTTTTCCTTAAATAACACACCATTATGTCAAAATACAGGCACTAATACTGTGTTCATTTGCTGTGTAAATGTGGAGAATACAATGTTCTGACAACCATTTGCATAATAAAAAAGATATAAAAGACGCAGTTAATCAATAAAATAACAGATACTTATATGTACCTTTCAGAGATGATGGATATAGTTCAAAGCTATCATGTGAGATATCGTTTGATGAAATCGCATGAAGCATTTAAAAGTCGTTAATTCAGAGGTTCATTGTGTATATATTCATTCAATGTGAAATATTAATTTCTATAGTTTTAAAGATACTGAAATACTCTTGTGAGTTTGGATGTACTTCGTTTTTCTGCGATCGCCGATGTATTCAGATATGCATTAATATTTGATTGTAAATTATTATAAATTCTCAAAGAGCTGAAAGAAGAGATGTGTCAGTTTCTCACAAGGCCCGCCATTGTTGGGAGCATAGCCGGCCGTCTTAAGCAATCGACACGTAAGTCCAAATTCTCTACACCATTATTTTCCCATTACTGGTGACACTGCTCGTCTCTGCACCTGGCTGACCGAAAACGGTCAATTAGCCAGACTGGTCGCAGCGCGCCCTCTGCCCCGGGATTGCCAGCGTTCAGTTACGCAAAAATCTCATCTCTCCTCAATACCAGACCTAGATGAACGAGCAACTCGCTCAAATACTCGTAACGTTACAGTTGGCATACTGGAACAGATGGGTGGGGATAACTACTGGGGCATATCAGCCGTTTAGGACAGACAGAATGGAGGAATAGGACTGATCCCTAGGGCACTCATGCGGATGGATGGGACATGTGTGATTGGATATGGCTGATGGTTACAAAAGACTACAGCAAGAGGTTATAATATGACCAATTTATTGGGCTATGGAAGTTAATACGCAACTGAGATTGTTGATGCTTGAAGGCAGGGTTTATCTCTTTCCTGCAGTTTATCTCCACCTGTGTGAAAATCCGGATTCACCGCAATTCCAGGACCTGCGTGTCTTGATTAATCAATTCTACAAAATATTATACCTAAAAAAATTACTTAAGAATTGTTGTTTATTCACATCACAAATTTACGCAAGTTTCGTGTTTGAATGGCAACAGGACACTGACTCACCCTCCCACTATTGGCGCCGATCTTTATATACTTAACAGAATTGTAAATCTGAGTACAAACATTTTTAAAGTGTTCATTTCGTATTTTGCAATTAAAAGTTGAATAGTTTTCTACAAAAAGTTGGAGTTGGGATTTATAAATCATGACAATTACTTTGTTGTTGTTGTTGTCTTCAGTCCTGAGACTGGTTTGATGCAGCTCTCCATGCTACCCTATCCTGTGCAAGCTTCTTCATCTCCCAGTACTTACTGCAACCTACATCCTTCTGAATCTGCTTAGTGTATTCATCTATTGGTCTCCCTCTACAATTTTTACCCTCCACGCTGCCCTCCAATGCTAAATTTGTGATCCCTCGATGCCTCAGACAGGGTGCGATTTGTTCTTTTACCACTGGGGGGGGGGGGGGGATGTCTTAGGGGTTTAGTAGAAATACACATGTTACTAGCTTGGACCGTGGCGTTACGCATGGTTAAACAACTATTTATAAATAGATGTTAATGCCGAAACTCACTATTCACGCGTATGCACTATCAGAAAAGCCATCCCTTGTTATATCTTTAAAAGTACATTATAGGTAAAGCTTATTTAACAAAATCAATTACATACAGGTATACGAGCGGAATTCAAAAAGTAGAGGCACATTTGTGAAAAGCTGTACTTATTCTGATGATAGAAAACTGAAACATATTAATAGCATTAATAGTAAGACTTATTAAAAACTTTCAGTGTTCGGCTCCACAAATTTAAATTGTATTTAAAGTTTTACTCGAGTGCGTGGGAAATAAACATCCCAGGTTGGGATGCATAAACTAAAATCAGAGGAGGGGATGGTCTGATGCAGAGGGGGGGGGGGGGGGGAATCCTCTTGTCCAAACTATTTATCGTCCACGTTTCACTTCCATACATGGCTACACTCCATACAAATACTTTCAGACACGACTTCCTGACACTTAAATCTATACTCGATGTTAACAAATTTCTCTTCTTCAGAAACGCTTTCGTTGCTATTGCCAGTCTACATTTTATATCCTCTCTACTTCGACCATCATCAGTTATTTTGCTCCCCAAATAGCAAACCTCCTTTACTACTTTAAGTGTCTCATTTCCTAATCTAATTCCCTCAGCATCACCCGACTTAATTCGACTACATTCCATTATCCTCGTTTTGCTTTTGTTGATGTTCATCTTATATCCTCCTTTCAAGACACTGTCCATTCCGTTCAACTGCTCGTCCAAGTCCTTTGATGTCTCTGACAATTACTTTAGAACAATAAATATGACAGAATAAGTCGGTTAGCATTGGCAAACATTTAAGATATTTTTTTACAGTAATACTTAGTTTACAAAATGCAATAAATTTTCAGTTACAGTTTAGATTTTGTTGCTAACGTATTTCGTAGCTCTTTTCATTAATTGCACAGACATTAGTAATTGGGTTTCGTATATAAATTTTATAACTTTTACACATATAGTTTAGAAAAGAAGAAAAGAAACTTAACTTCACCATATTTTAATTATACATCACCATAAATATGTTTTAGGTATCCAGAAAATGATAAATCAGCTACTCAGGAGGGTTACAATATATGCTCAGAGTTTTCCTAGTTCGCGTATACATTTCGAAAGGGTATCGAACGGCTTAGTTGGCATGGAATCGTGGTCTTCATTAAGTACCGGCACACTGTGGTACTTTGCAAGGTGTTGCCCATGAGAAGCGACTAGGTCCGTGGTTAGAGAGGTGTCTGGATTCTGGAACTGGTAGCGCGAATAGTTGTGAGCTGGGTATCGCTGTCTACCGAGAATACCAAAGCATCAGCATTGATTTCACTGTTTAATTTTTCTGTACAAAGGGAAATAGTGAAGTTATTGTTAAGAGTAAGAAATATTTGTTTCGACATTTTTATTTATAATGCTCTTCAAGCATTGTCTGTTGTAAATTATGGCAGTGTTTATATTCTCTTTCATCTCAACTGGTCTTGTCGGCGGCTTTTCGGTTTAACAGTAACATAGCGGAGTTGCTAGTTAATGAGCTTTCTTGAAGTGGTACACTAACGAGCCAAAACGTTGTGACCACTGCCTACCATGAGATTCAATTTCAGTTACGAATCGCTCTAACGAAAGTATACAGTGTGTTTATGTTCACTTGACGCAACTGAACATTTCGAAAACGAAGTATCGCACGAAAATAATTTCCTTTGTAAAAAGTTAATATTATTAAAGGGGCTATCTGTCTGTCCCACAAGTGGCCAACTCCTAACGACCTCTTCTGCGTGGGCGCGGTCAACTTCGTACTTTCAAATGGAAACCCCCCACTTTTATTGCGTATTCTGATTCTGCGCCAAAAAGTACGCACGGTTTTCTCAAACCATTGCATTCCGTTCGTGGCAGATGGCGCTATAATCAACAAATACCAAGGGTGCCTTTTTCTGCATTTAACTATCGACGGATTGGGTTCTACATTTCATTTACGATGTAAATGTAAACGTTCGTGCTCTAACGGTTGATACTGATGTTCAAACGTTTTTAGAATGTTGTAAATGTGATTGTACAGTATAAATAATATGGTTAGACATTGACATTTCCGGCAAATAAGCTTGTTGTATGGTAGCGTAGTTTTCTGTTACTTACGGGGTTGATTCTGTTGAGTCACCAAACCGTTGGAAATGCTTAATTTCGGTTACCGGCCTCGAATCCCGCCATCAGGGTGACTGCTTTCGGTGTGTTTTTCCATCCGGCCACCGTAACTCTTGCGCTGGCTGCTGGCGGAATACAAACCACAACTATTGTAATAAGATAAAGTGTCCATTCGCACCTGCCATGGATGCTCACCAAAATCAGGCACCCAATGGCGAGAGGCAAGGGGACTCATTGATTTCAAGTACCCCCATGGGAACAGAAAACTGTTACATCCAAATCATTGCTCCTGGATCACGCTACACGTAGTTCCTAATCAGACAGTGAAACAGCTAACCATATTGCGCTGTACAAGCAAATTTGCGACTCTCAAGTAAATTTCGAGCATCAGTCTCAACCATTTGAACACTAAGGTTTTCATTTACATCGTAAATGAAATGTAGAATCAGTTGTGTTCTTAATTGCAAAAACAGGCACACATGATATTTGTCGAATAAAAAACAATGGTTTGAGTAAAGAGTACGTATTTTTTGGCGTGAAGAGACTGGGGTCCAATGTGGAAATACAAAGTTGACCCCTCCCAAGAAGGAGGGTAATAAGGAGGTGGCCACTTGTACCTCAGACGGATATTCCTTTTATTAATATTAACTTTTCTTCTTGAACCTTTTTTTCGTACGACACATCGTTTTCTAGATATTTAGTTGTCTCAGTGTATAGGTGGAGCAGGGATTGCGGTGGCGCGGTGCGGTGCTGGTGTTAACGATTTCCACTCACCTTGTGGTGAATCCCTTCTCACACTCACGCCTCCTTCAAATTACTGAAATGCGGTTGTCAGCCGGAAAAAGCTATAGAAATAACACCTCGTAACCACAAGTCGCACACTCTCTATTACGGTAAGCTTGCATATACCAGTTACTACCAAGCCTTACTATAAGCTGTAGACATTATTCACAACTATAGCCAGTTTATGGTAATTATTAATTACCCTTCACAGAAAGTTTGCAAACGAATTGTTTCTTTAAGGATAGGTCGATCAAATCTTGCTATAATCAGTCTCAAGTAACAAGATGTTCACGTTCGCGAGTAACCACTCGGAATTCAGTTATTTAAAATGTCACCAAAAGTTCTGAATTTCACACTGTGCTTTCAACTGAACTATCTTCCACACTTTACGGCACTTCTCAAACAACCCAAATATCACAATACTAATAATTTTCATCGGAGTACATGTCAGTGGGTGTGATCACCATGAGATCCAAATCCCCACTCTGTTCATCTTTCTACACAAAAGAAGTTACTACGTAGTTCCCCAAAATACTTGTGAATATGCTAATTTCCGATTGGCAGAGAAACATGACAGCAGCATCAAATCCGCTCAATCCCGCGCATAATGTGCAGAACTGATTAGAACTTGGCACTGAACCAGAGCGGTAAATTTGCGTCAATAAATTTTGAAAACACACAAATATAAAATTAACTCCCTCTTAACAAAACTGTTTTACCGAAATCATAATCTCATTTCAAAGTACTACAAACTGACGAAATAGTTCGTAATAGATTCCCCGATGCGAATATCTGACACACGCCACTCTCGAACATTCTTCACGAGACCAGTTACTTCAATGTATAGCATAAAAATTTACATGAAACATTATTTCACATTCACATGTTCATTCACTCCCACAACTAAGCACAACTATAATAGTAATTAATAAAAAATTAGAAAATTAAACATAAATGCAAATGAAATGACAGATTTTTTGACTGGAGCTCAAATGGCATACGTCAGCTAGTGACCACTACCAGATCGCATAGAGACTGCAAACAATCGGGCATCTGACGCCATCTGTCCTGCGCGTGATTCATACTGCACATCTGCTGACTACTATTACGATCGCAATAGCCACGATGTAAGGAGCTATGCCTCAGGACGAGTGGGAAATCATTCGAGCGACGAAACCGGCCGCAAATGAGGAAATCCACTGACGCAAGTGACTTTGGCAAACGGCAGACTGTTAGGCGCCGGTATCTCAGAAACGACGAAGCTGGTCGCGTGTTCGAGTGCTACTGTCGTGAGCGTCTTCGGAAAGTGATTGATGGACAGTGAAACCACGAGTAGGCACAAGGTGTTGGATTGCCATGCCGCATCACGCAGTTGGGAAGTCGGACGCTTGCCCACTCTGTAAAACAGGGCAGGTGGCGATCTGAGGCAGATCTGGCGACAGAGTACAATGCCGGTCCAGCCGCTATGATTTCGCCCTATCCGTTTGCGCATGTAATGAACATAGGGCTCCGTAACGTAGTTTTATGTCAGCTAGGAGGTTCACTGTGGTGAGTACCCAAACCGCCGGAATGCTTGGTTTCGGTCTCGAACCCCGCCACTAGGGTGCTCCTGTGCTGTCATACGAAATGGCACCCTAGATCATAACTCCACGTGTAGGACCAGTGTGTTAACCACGCTCGCACGAAATGATGGAGAATAGACTGTGGATCAGTAGTAACACGTCACCTGCTCGGATGGATCACATTTCTTATCACATCAGGCCGCTGTTCGTGTCCGGATACGCTATCATCTAAGCGAACGGCTACGAACACAGGCGGTAGGGGCATTTTTGTGCTGTGTTCCAATCGACCTGTGACAGATGTGGACTACGTGAACGTTATTGCGGACCACCTGCATCACATCGAGATAACCCCCGACGACAACGGCATCTTCCAGCAGGATAACTGTCCGTGTCACAAGAACAGAACCGATCATCGGTGATTTGAGGAGCATGATAGAGAAATTCATGTCTTGGCCACCAGACACGCCTAATCCGAACCCGATGTAACACACATGGGACGCTTTCAGGCGCCAACTCCGTGCGCGCAAACCAATGGCCCGTAATTTACGGGGATTGAGTGGCATAATACCGCACACAACAGGAAACCTAGCAAACTCTCACCTAAGCCGTTCCACACAGAATCGCTTCAGAATTGCGTTCCAAGAGATGGACCAACGTTCTTCTAAGCAGGTGGTCATAACTTTATAGTTCGTCAGTGTATTTTTGCCAGTTTTCATCGGTCTGAAGAAATGATGACATGAGATAGTTTCAGTTCATAAGGGACAATTAACGTTTCCTTCTTACATTAGTTTTTGTTCCATATGCGACGTTATGCTGGCGGTATCATCACCAAGGTTTCTCTCTGTGTCAGTTACACAATTATTCCACACCTTCAATAGCATTAGCAAAACTATGTGTGTTAGTTAACAGCCACCGTCGCTTCTATCTAATGTCAGTAGATGATACCCATGGTTATAAATTTCTTATTTATTTATTTACTGTTCCGTGGGACCAAATTAAGGAGAAGCCTCCATGGTCATGGAAGGAGTCAATACATGAAAAAATAACACGATAGTAGAAACAGATGAAATGAAATACAAGAAACGTATTCAGGCGACAATTCGTAACTTTAAATAAAGAAAATCAACAATGTAACACTGGAATTTGCTTAATTTTTCAGCTCTTCCAGGAGCTCCTCGACAGAATAGAAGGAGTGAGCCGTGAGGAAACTCTTCAGTTTAGACTTAAAAGCGTTTGGGCTACTGCTAAGATTTTTGAGTTCTTGTGGTAGCTTATTGAAAATGGATGCAGCAGAATGGTGCACTCCTTTCTGCACATGAGTCAAGGAAGTGCATTCCTCATGCAGATTTGATTTCTGCCTAGTATTAACTGAGTGAAAGCTACTAACTCTTGGGAATAAGCTAATAATTGCTAACAACAAACGACATTAAAGAAAATATATACTGTGAGGGCAATGTCAGAATTTCCAGACTATTGAATAGGGGTCGACAAGAGGTTCTCGAACTTACACCACATATAGCTCGAACAGCCCGTTTTTGAGCCAAAAATACCCTTTTTGAATCAGAAGAATTACCTCAAAAAATAATACCATATTACATAAGCGTATGAAAATATGCGAAGTAGACTACTTTTCGTGTTGAACTGTCACTTATTTCAGATACTGTTCTAATGGTAAATAAAGCAGCATTTAGTTTCTGAACAAGATCCTGATCATGGGCTTTCCACAACAGCTTACTATCTATCCGAACACCTAGGAACTTGAACTGTTCCGTCTCGCCTATAATATGCCCATTCTGTCTGATCAAAATATCTGTTCTTGTTGAATTGTGAGTTAGAAACTGTAAAAACTGAGTCTTACTGTGATTTAGCATCAAATTATTTTCCACAAGCCACGAACTTATTTCATGAACTACATTATTTGATAATGTTTCAATATTACACACAGGATCCTTCACTACCAAGCTGGTGTCATGACAAACAGAAATATTTTTGAATCACCTGTAATACTAGAAGGCATATCATTTATATAAATAAGAAACAGCAGTGGCCCCAGCACCGACCCTTGGGGAACGCCCCACTTAACAGTGCCCCATTGGGACTGAACATCACTACCACTCTCAATATTGCGGAGAATTACCTTCTGCTTTCTGTTCTTAAAATAAGAGGCGAACCAATTGTAAGCTACTCCCCTTACTCCATAATGGTCCAACTTCTGCATTAATATTTTGTGTGGTCAACACAGTCAAAAACCTTCGTTAAATCAAAGAAAACACCTAGTGTTCGCAACCTTTTATTTAATCCTTCCAAAACCTCACAGAGAAAAGAGAATATAGCATTTACAGTTGTTAAACCAATTCTAAAACCAAACTGTACATTCGACAGCAAATTATGTGAATTTAAATGTTCCAGTAACCTTGTATATACAACCTTCTCGATAACTTTAGCAAACACCGATGGCATAGAAATAGGTCTATAATTGTCAACGTTATCCATGTCTCCCTTTTTATAAAGTGGCTTCACTACCGAGTACTTTAATCGGTCAGGAAACCGACCACTCCTAAAGGAAAAGTTACAGATATGGATAAGTACTGGGCTAACATACATAGAACAATACTTCAGTATTCTGCTAGATACCCCGTCATATCCATGAGAGTTCTTGGTCTTTAGTGATTTAATTATTAACTCAATCTCCCTCTTGTCAGTATCATGGAGAAGCATTTCAGGTAACAATCTCGGAACACTTTTTTCTACGAGCGCTATATGATTCCCTGTTGGGACTAGATTTCTATTTAGTTCACCTGCTATATTCAGAAAGTGATTATTAAATACTGTACATATATGCGACTTATCAGTAACACGGACATTCCCACTACGCACTGATTGTATATCCTCGACCTGCCTCTGCAGACCAGCCACTTCCTTTACGGCTGACCATATGGTTTTAATTTTATCCTGAGACTTAGCTATTCTATCTGCATACCACATACTTTTTGCCTTCCTAATAACATTTTTAAGCACCTTACAACACTGTTTGCAATGGGCTGCTGCATTTAGATTTTGACTGTTTCTAACGTTTTGATATAATTGCCACTTTGTTCTACAGGATATTCTTATCCCCCTAGTCAGCCACCCAGGCTGCCTGTTTGTGCTAGTACCCCGTTTTGAACGTTCTAACGGAAAGCAACTTTCAAAGAGCACGCATAAAGTACTGAAGAAAGCATTATATTTATCGTCTACTGTATCAGCACTATAAACATCTTGCCACTCTTGTTCCTTGATAAGGTTTACAAAGGTCTCTACAGCAACTGGATCATCTTTCGTAAAAAGTTGATAACTATATTTAACATGTGTTGCAGCACAAAAATCTTTTAGAGTTAAAACTTGTGCATCATGATCGGAAAGGCCATTCACTGTTTGCATAAGATTATATGAATTAAGGAGGTCTACCAGCATCCTTTTCCTTGCACAATCACTTATACAATTAATATTGAAGTTACCACATATAACTAACTTTTTGTATTTCCTTTAAAGTGAACCAAGAGCCTCCTCTAGCTTTAGCAAAAATGTTGTGAAATCGAAGTCTGGGGGTCTAAATAACAACAGTTAGAAGTTTAACTCCACTAAATTTAACCCCACCTGCACAACATTCAAACACCTTTAAATGCAGTACTTTGAAACATCAATTGACTCAAAT
This sequence comes from Schistocerca cancellata, assembly GCF_023864275.1. NCBI lineage: Eukaryota > Metazoa > Arthropoda > Insecta > Orthoptera > Acrididae > Schistocerca > Schistocerca cancellata. Next base: position 824,144,296 of record NC_064627.1, on the reverse strand, counting down.
GGGATACCGTTTTTCTCATGCATGGCTACTCCCCCACACCGCAAAGAGCTCCAAGAAAAGCTGCCAGCCAACCTGTATCCTGGTAAAGGAAGCCTCTGAATTATCTCCTTATTTAAGAAGTGTTTAGATATACCAATAATTTCAGAGTCAACCTCTATAAGCAGTTCACTAACTTTATCTTTATTACCTTGTATATTTTGATGAAATATACTATTTCCCTCATTACTCGGATACCTAAGCTCTGTCGAAAGTGGTTTCTTTGTTAGAGAGACTTCCCTTAAGCAGGAATACCTATCAGCTGACTTCAATCTAAAAAAGGTGCAGCTCTAACACCCACTGGTACAGGAATTTTCCCATGAGTGGGAGTGATCCCACCACCCCCACCTATGCAGTCACCTATATAAGCTTTGCCAACCTCCCCTTTCCATACCTGTTGAGATGCAGGCCATGTCTAGTGAAACCCGTCCTGCTGATAGACTCCACCGACACCAATGAAATGTGACTCATGCCTTCTGTCATCAGCGCACCCCCAAGTCTCATGTTATTACGCTTGACGGTTGTATTAAGATGAGGCCGATCGTGACGCTGAAACAGTTCCACGAAATCCACATTCGTGTTGCCAGTCAGTAGTTGTAGCACATTTTTAATCCTTCATCAAATTTGTCCCCCCTACCTCCCAAGAAAGAAATCTACGCAAACTCTGTCCCTCTTGCTGTCTACTTTTACATTTGTCAATTTCTTAGTTTTAACGTTTCCTACAGCTTCATGGTGTATCAATAAATTATAGAATATACATTTGCTCTCATATTAAGATTTTATTATTTAAAAAGGCCATGCAAGTAATAAGTATTTTCATTATTCCATACAACATACACTGACGGAAAAAATTGGAACATTAATGCAGAGCTGTTGTTGTTGTGGTCCTCAGTCCACAGACTGGGTTAATGCAGCTCTCCATGCTACTCTATCCTGTGCAAGCTTCATCTCCCAGTACCTATTTCAGCCTACATCCTCCTGAATCTGCTTAGCGTATTCATCTCTTGGCCTCCCTCTACGATTTTTACCCTCCACGCTGCCCTCCAATACTAAACTGGTGATCCCTTGATGCCTCAGAACATGCCCTACCAACAGATCCCTTCTTCTAGTAAAGTTGTGCCACAAATTTCTCTTCTCCCCAATTCTATTCAATACCTCCTCATTAGTTACGTGATCTACCCATCTAATCTTCAGCATTCTTCAGTAGCACCACATTTCGAAAGCTTCTATTCTCTTCTTGTCCAAACTATTTATCGCCCATGTTTCACTTCCATACATGGCTACACTCCATACAAATACTTTCAGAAACGACTTCCTGACACTTAAGTCTATACTCGATGGTAACAAATTTCTGTTCTTCAGAGACGCTTTCCTTGCCATTGCCAGTCTACATTTTGTATCCTCTCTACTTCGACAATCATCAGTTATTTTGCTCCCCAAATAGCAAAACTTATTTACTGCTTTAAGTGTCTCATTTGCTTATCTAATTCCCTCAGCATCACCCGACTTAATTCGACTACATTCCATTATCCTCGTTTTGCTTTTGTTGATGTTCATCTTATATGCTCCCTTCAAGACACTGTCTATTCCGTTCAAGTGCTCTTCCAGGTCCTTTGCTGTCTCTGACTGTGGGCGAACCTCAAAGTTTTTATTTCTTCTCCACCGATTTTAATTCCTAGTCCGAATTTTTCTTTTATTTCCTTTACTGCTTGCTCAATGTACAGATTGAATGACATCGGGGAGAGGCTACAACCCTGTCTCACTCCCTTCCCAACCACTGCTTCTCCTTCATGCCCCTCTACTCTTATAACTGCGGTCAGGTTTCTGTACAAATTGCAAATAGCCTTTCGCTCCCTGTATTTTACCCGTGCCACCTTCAGAATTTGAAAGAGAGTATTCCGGTCAACATTGTCAATAGCTTTCTCTAAGTCTACAAATGCTAGGAACGTAGGTTTGCCTTTTCTTAATCTTTCTTCTAGGGTGAACCGTAAGGACAGTATTGCCTCACGTGTTCCAAAATTTCTACGGAATCCAAACTGATCTTCCCCGAGGTCCGCTTCTATCAGTTTTTCCATTCGTCTGTAAAGAATTCGTGTTAGTATTTTGTATCTGTGACTTATTAAACTGATAGTTCGGATAATTTTCACATTTGTCAACACCTGCTTTCTTTAGGATTGGGGCTATTATATTCTCCTTGAAGTCTGAGGGTATTTCGCCTGTCTCGTACATCTTGCTCCCCAGATGGTGGAGTTTTGTCAGGGCTCGTTCTCACAAGGATGTCAGTAATTCTAATGGAATGTTGTCTACTCCCGGGGCCTTGTTTCGAATTACGTCTTTTAGAGCTCTGTCAAACTCTTCACGCAGTATCAGATCTCCCATTTCATCTTCATCTACATCCCCTTCCATTTCCATAATATTGTCCTCAAGTATATCGCCCTTGGAGAGTAACGTCTAAAAAACATGTTTAAGTGATAAACGTTGCAAGATCACAGGCTAATGAAAGCGCGTGATAAGCCTTTGCAAATATGAAATGCTGGTACATTAATAACCAGCAAAACCACCAGAATGTTGAATGCAAGCATGTAAAGGTGGATGCATTGTTTTTTAAGGGTGTCGGATGTCAGTTTGAGAGATGGAGTTCCATGCCTGTTGCCCTTCATCGGTCAGTACAGGGACGTTTAACGCTATTTGTGGTGACGCTGGAGTCGTCGTCCGATGATGTCCCGTACGGGCTCGACAGGAGACAGATCTGGTGATGGAGCAGTCCAAGGCAAAATGTCGACACGCTGTAGAGCAGCGGTCCAGTGTGTTAAGCACGCAGACAGGTTGGTTGCAGGCCGTCAACTGCCCGCCTTCTAAGCAACTCACAACCATCACTGGCACCGAGGCAGAACCAGTTTTCATCAGAAAACACAACAGACCTCCAATGAGCTCGCGCTTAATACCACTGAAGTCGTAAATCACGATGGTTTGTGATCAGTGGAATGCACGCTACAGGGTATATGTCTTGGAGCTGTCGTTGAAATAACCGATTTCTAACAGTTCGTTGTGTCCCTGTGGTGCCAGCTGCTACTCAAATTGCTGATGCAAATGCAGTACCACGCGCCAGACCCATATGCCGAACACGATGCAGTGTCTCATGGCCGTCCGGAGCCCGATCTTCTTACGACCGTACATTTACATCTACAGGGTTATTACAAATGATTGAAGCGATTTCACAGCTCTACAATAACTTTATTATTTGAGATATTTTCACAACGCTTTTCACACACATACAAAAACACAAAAAGTTTTTTTAGGCATTCACAAATGTTCGATATGTGCCCCTTTAGTGATTCGGCACACATCAAGCCGATAATCAAGTTCCTCCCACACTCGGCGCAGCATGTCCCCATCAATGAGTTCGAAAGCATCGTTGATGCGAGCTCGCAGTTCTGGCACGTTTTATTGGTAGGGGAGGTTTAAACACTGAATCTTTCACATAACCCCACAGAAAGAAATCGCATGGGGTTAAGTCGGGAGAGTGTGGAGGCCATGACATGAATTGCTGATCATGATCTCCACCACGACCGATCCATCTGTTTTCCAATTTCCTATTTAAGAAATGCCGAACATCATGATGGAAGTGCGGTGGAGCACCATCCTGTTGAAAGATGAAGTCGGCGCTGTCGGTCTCCAGTTGTGGCATGAGCCAATTTTCCAGCATGTCCAGAAACACGTGTCCTGTAACGTTTTTTTTCGCAGAAGAAAAAGGGGCCGTAAACTTTAAACCGTGAGATTGCACAAACACGTTAACTTTTGGTGAATTGCGAATTTGCTGCACGAATGCGTGAGGATTCTTTACCGCCCAGATTCGCACATTGTGTCTGTTCACTTCACCATTAAGAAAAAATGTTGCTTCATCACTAAAAACAAGTTTCGCACTGAACGCATCCTCTTCCATGAGCTGTTGCAACCGCGCCGAAAATTCAAAGCGTTTGACTTTGTCATCGGGTGTCAGGGCTTGTAGCAATTGTAAACGCTAAGGCTTCTGCTTTAGCCTATTCCGTAAGATTTTCCAAACCGTCGGCTGTGGTACGTTTAGCTCCCTGCTTGCTTTATTCGTCGACTTCCGCGGGCTACGCGTGAAACTTGACCGTACGCGTTCAACCGTTTCTTAGCTCACTGCAGGCCGACCCGTTGATTTCCCCTTAGAGAGGCATCCAGAAGCTTTAAACTGCGCATACCATCGCCGAATGGAGTTAGCAGTTGGTGGATCTTTGTTGAACTTCGTCCTGAAGTGTCGTTGCACTGTTATGACTGACTGATGTGAGTGCATTTCAAGCACGACATACGCTTTCTCGGCTCCTGTCGCCATTTTGTCTCACTGCGCTCTCGAGCGCTCTGGTGGCAGAAACCTGAAGTGTGGCTTCAGCCGAACAAAACTTTATGAGTTTTTCTACGTATCTGTAGTGTGTCATGACCATATGTCAATGAATGGAGCTACAGTGAATTTACGAAATCGCTTCAATCATTTGTAATAGCCCTGTACATCTACACTTACATGGTTACTCTGCACTTCACACTTAAGTGCCTGACAGAGGATTCATCGAACCATGTTCACACAACTTCTCTACCATTCCACTCTCGAATGGAGCGTGGGAAAAAGGAAAACCTAAATCTTTCCGTTCGAGCTCTGATTTCTCTTATTTATTATGATGATCATTTCTTCCTATGTAGGTGGGTGTCAACAAAATATTTTCGCATTCGGAAGAGAAAGTTGGTGATTGAAATTTCGTAAGGATCCTACACCACGCAACAATATTCCAGCGGAGGACGGACAAGTGTAACGCAGGTTATCTCTTTAGTGCGTTTGTCGCATCTTCTAAGTGTTCTGTCAACAAAGCGCAGTCATTGTTTCGCCTTCCCCACAATAGTACCTATGTGGTCTTTCCAATTTAAGTTGCTCGTAATTGTAATTCCTAGGTATTTAGTCGATTTATCGTGTACCCGAAATTTATCGAACTTCTTTTAGTACTCATGTGGATGACCTCGCACTTTTCTTTGTTTAGTGTCGGTTGCCACTTTTCGCACCATACAGAAATTCTCTCTACATAATTTTGTTATTGGAATTCATTGTCGGATGATTTTACTAGACGGTAAATTACAGCGGCATCTGCAAACAATCTGAGGGGACTGCTCAGATTCTCACCTATATCATTTATGTAAATCAGGAACAGGAGAGGGCCTATGACACTACCTTGCGGAACGCCAGATATCATTTCTGTTCTACTCGATGATTTAGCGTCTATCACTACGAACTGTGACCTCTATGAAAGGAAATCACGAATCCAGTCACACAACTGAGACGATGCACCTTATACACGCAATTTGATTAATAGTCGCTTGTGAGGAATGGTATCAAAAGCGCTCTGGAAATCTAGGAATATGGACTCGATCTGAGATCCCTTGTCGACAGCACTCATTTCTTCATGGGAATAAAGAGCTAGCCGTGTTGCACAAGAACGATATTTTCTGAATCCGTGTTGGTTACGTATCAGTAAGTCATTTTCTTCAAGGTGATCCATAGTGTTCGAATACAGTATACGCTCTAAAACCCTACTGCAAATTGAAGTCAGTGATATGGGTCTGTAATTCAACGGGTTACTCCTATTTCCTTTCCAGAATATTGAAGTGACTTGTGCTACTTTCCAATCTTTAAGAACAGACCTTTCGTCACGTGAGCGGTTGTATATGATTGCTAAGAAAGGCGCTATTGTGTCTGCATACTCTGAAAGGACCCTGATTGGCATACCATCTGGACCGGAAGACTTCTCGTGACCACCGCTGCAAGCAGTCATGTAATATGACTACATCCTTGCTAAGTCTTTCTGCAGTATCGCAAAAGGAACATCCAGCTTCTCGTAGACCTATTGTATGATTATATGATAGCGGAACAAACACTGGTAGCAGTTACTTCTGTAAAATATCTGGGAGTATGCGTGTGGAACGATTTGAAGTGGAATGATCATATAAAATTAATTGTTGGTAAGGCGGGTACCAGGTTGAGATTCATTGGGAGAGTCCTTAGGAAAAGTAGTCCATCAACAAAGGAGGTGGCTTACAAAACACTCATTCGACCTATACTTGAGTATTGCTCATCAGTGTGGGATCCGTACCAGATCGGGTTGACGGAGGAAACAGAGAAAATCCAAAGAAGAGCGGCGCGTTTCGTCACAGGGTTATTTGGTAACCGTGATAGCGTTACGGAGATGTTTAATAAACTCAAGTGGCAGACTCTGCAAGAGAGGCGCTCTGCATCGCGGTGTAGCTTGCTCGCCAGGTTTCGAGAGGGTGCGTTTCTGGATGAGGTATCGAATATATTGCTTCCCCCTACTTATACCTCCCGAGGAGATCACGAATGTAAAATTAGAGAGATTCGAGCGCGCATGGAGGCTTTCAGGCAGTCGTTCTTCCCGCGAACCATACGCGACTGGAACAGAAAAGGGAGGTAATGACAGTGGCACGTAAAGTGCCCTCCGCCACACACCGTTGGGTGGCTTGCGGAGTGTGGATGTAGATGTAGATGTAGACCTCATTCAAACACAGTGAGCTGTAGCTTATTGGCGTCTTTGTCGCCTTAAAGGCACTGGTGTCTAACATCAACTCACCACGTCCGGTCTCAAAGGTAACTAACGCTAAGGACCGCTCCAGCCTGTGTTTAAAGCAAACCTGATTTGCATCCTAGTAGTGGCGCTACTGACGTCACACTTACGCGACTCGAGCGAAATGTGAACAGATATCATCTTTCAGGTAGAAAGCACCTAACATTTTTCGTTTATGTTGCAAAACTCCTACTTGGTGTTGCAATTTTTTTCCATCAGTGTGTTTCTCAATCCTGCAGAACGTAAGTCAACCACATTGCCTTTGCTGAGATGAGCTTCAAGAGATGTATCTAGAATTTTACCAAAATGGATAAAAGAAGGAAAATACCTTTACTGCTAGCAAACAAGTTTCAACTTTTCTAGCCACGCATCAGACTTAAAGGAAAGTGGAAATTTCGCGACGCAGTCCACGGATAAAAGGCTAACGGTAAATATGCCGCGACAGATATCGGATAAAATCACAAGCTTTCGATGATTGCCTCCATCATCTTCGTCATGGGCTATGTCTGACTGTCCTGAATCTCGAAGCTCCCACTTTTATACCCGTGCCTGATTAGCTCGATTGTGACATGATGACAGCGCGGATACGGCGTCAAGTGTGATGGCGCCCTGTATGTTCATAGATGGTGCTTGAACACTATAACCAGAGTTACTTGCAACGCCATAACTCGCATCAGGGAGAAAACTTCCTTTGATCTTCCTTTACAAGTGCACGCTTCCGTAGACTGAGAAGTTCATAACCTGTGTCTCTATTGACGTTTTTATCAAATAGTCTAATTTCCGCCGGCCGCGGTGGCCGAGCGGTTCTAGGCGCTTCAGTCCGGAACCGCGTGACTGCTACGGTCGCAAGTACGAATCCTGCCTCGGGCATGGATGTGTGTTATGTCCATAGGTTAGTTAGGTTCAAGTAGTTCTAAGTTCTAGTGGACTGATGACCTCAGATGTTAAGTCCCATAGTGCTCAGAGCCAAGTCTAATTTCCACTGGTTCTCTAATCCCAAAGCCCTAATAGTTCGAAGCGTGGACCAGAATTCTCCTATTGTAATGTCTGTAACTTTAATTTTGTATGCTGAAGTGTAATATTGTTACTTTAATTTTGGTATACTGAAATCGGTGCTAATAGACAATGAAAGTGGGTTAAAAGCCGTGATCTGTCTGGGGACGTTAACCGTGGATTACTGCGCAACTGTTTCATCAGATATTTAGTCTAGGTTTACCAAGCAGACTAACATTAATGATAATCTTTTAATAGTCATACAAAACCGGTAATATATATATATAAAAAGGAGAATTTAAATAAAAAGAAAGAAATCAGTTTATATTTGGAAATTTATTTTAAGATTGTTCATTGAAATTTCAGCATATTATACGTGAGTTATAACTGAGCTGGTGCCTTATTTACGATTGAAAAGAATGTGAGATTGTAATCTTACGGAACACATAAAATATGGAGCCAAGATTTGGAAAACTGCATACAACACTCCATTCATAAAATAACACACGAAGAACATTGAAACATAAGCAAGAAGAAATTAACCACAACCAACAGATTCAGTTTTCACCCAAAGAAATTACGTTCATACCACAATCCTGTCCGTCATGTAATTACCACACACTGGTATACTAAATTCATATTAACTCTTTGTGAAGTCTTCGCAAAAAGAATAGCTGAGGGCTACTTTGATGATTACACCACATGCTCCACGTGGTCAACTTGGTTTACACAAAGCGTACAACTCCACAATAATTTTGATAATTAAAATACATTAGATCGAAAAGCAATTGACAAAAGAAAAACCTTGAACTGGTTACTAACGTCTTACTATTAACCTGATGGGTCAAACAGTTATATAAGCACGTGGTACTGGTCTCGCGAAGTACACCCCACGTGGGTTGAACATAAAGAAAAGCACAAAGAAAAGTTGCTATATTAAAAAAATATTCTCAAGACGAGACGTTATAATCTCACGCACATTCGGATTTAAGATTGATGAACTTAGTTAGAGTTACTGATCAACACGTGGTTCCACTTTACTCACAAAGTAGTAACAAAGCAACTACTGGTAAATAATCTGAACTTCACACGATAATTACACTGCGCTGCAATTTAAGATAACATCGGATATTTTAGACCTAAACCCGAAATAAAGGTGATTAAATTTTCAGTTAGGCTGAACTTAAGAAATCCATTGTCCTACGGACTTAACAGACACGCGCTTAGCCGGAGATCTTACCACTTCAGACGCTCGCCACGGCCACACTGCAACTGCCCTACCGCCAAGCGTGCTTCCTGAGGGTGGCTCACAAAGACCAACGGAAGTGGCCAGAGGGGCAGCTTCCTATACCAACATGACAACGGACGGACAGGACCATACTAAGGATAGAAACCTCTTTGCTTTTAGGAAGCGTAGCTACCTGTTCCGACGTTGGTCCTACTGTTCTCCAGCAGACAGCCTTGTCTGCTACCCTCAAGCATGCAACTAGAAATACATATGCTCATTCATCCTCTCACACAAAAGGGAAGGGGGATGACAGTATCTTATCATATACAGTATCTTAAAGAAAGCGGATGTAGGTTCCGTATGAGACTGTGTGACATGAATTACATATAAGAATTACATATAAACTGTGCTTTAAAGTGTAGTAGTGTGACAGATCGTTCTTGTTTATGTGTAAAAGTAACACGTTCCACTGCTCAGTCTCCTCCCAGATAGTCAGAAACGCCACAGTACATTTAGAAGAGGAATTTATTCCATAAATGGCAACAGATTTAAGAAATTAAACATGAAAGGAATCCAACAGAGACCTTTCACTATGTTCGAAAACGATCATGTTCATGTAACGACCTATGCTCAGCCTCAGCAGATTTTTGAAAATTTCTGTACTTCAGGTTACGCTAATGTTCAACATAGCCATTGGCGACATTCCGTATAAACTGACCTACGTAACTTCTCCCACCCTCGCAAGGAATACTATAAATAAATGAAATGTATTCGAGTTACGAATACGAACAACAGCCAGCTGTGTAATGGAACGATGACAATGAGAATTTGCTGGACCGGAACTCGAACCCTAATCTCCCGCTTTACGTGACCGGTCACCTTAAACGCTTTGGCTATCAGTACACGTCGCACGGGCACACCCAAACTTCCATACGTTGTCCCTGCGCCATAACCTGTATGCGTACGCACATTATGTAGTTTTCATACAGGGGAAGACATTTTAATTGAAAGTTCCTGTCTGGTATCAGCGGATAAATACGATATTGCAGTGCCTATGTTGATAAGAAGAATGATGCAGTGTTCCTTCATACATGCATGCATGTATGTTCTTCTTATTAACATAGGCAATACAGTATCGTAAATACTACAAATTATTTACGAGGGTCACCCCAAAAGAAATGTACACTATTTTTGTAAAAATACAGTTTTCATTCTGCATGAGCGAAAGTTTTACAGTGTGTAGATACATCCTTCCGGCTTGTTTTCAAACTTAGTTCAATCTGTTCCCGTGAGTGACGCCGTCATAGCATGTCTTCAAGATGGCTGCTACACTTGACGCTCGTCAGAAGCAACGTGCTGTCATAGAATTCCTATGCTGTGAAAACGAGACAGTGGGAAACATCCATAAGAGGTTGCAAAAGGTGTATGGAGATGCTGTTGTCGATCGCAGTACAGTTAATCCCTGGGCAAGCAGGTTACGTGATGAAAGCGGGCACGGCAATATTGAGGATTGTCCTCGTAGTGGAATGCCTCGTACTGCACACACTCCAGACAATGTGCAGAGAGTTAACGAATTGGTGACTGCCGACAGACGCATCACAGTGAACGAATTGTCACGCAACGTTGGGATAGGGGAAAAAAGTGTTTGCAGAATACTGAAAGTGTTGGCGTTAAAAAAGGTTTGTGCCAGGTGGGTTCCCAGGATGCTGACAGTGGCTCACAAAGAAACAAGAAAAACGATATGCAGCGAACTTTTGGAACAGTACGAGAGTGGTGGAGATGAATTTCTTGGAAGAATTGTGACAGGTGATGAAACGTGGCTCCATCATTTTACACCAGAGACGAAGAGGCAGTCAATGGAGTGGCACCATGCAAATTCACCCAAGGAAAAAAAATTCAAAACCACACCTTCTGCTGGAAAAGTTATGGCTATGGTGTTTTTCTATTCCGAAGAACTGTTGCTTGTGGACATCATGCCAAGTGGAACCACCATAAATTCTGATGCATATGTGACGACACTGAAGAAACTTCAAGCTCGACTGAGTCGTGTTCGACCACATCGGCAAAAGCAGGATGTTTTGCTGTTGGACGACAATGCACGGCCACATTTCAGTCAGAAAACCATGGAAGCGATCACAAAACTCGGATGGACAACACTGAAACACCCGCCTTACAGTCCTGACCTGGCTCCATCATCTCTTTGGGAAACTGAAAGACTCTCTTCGTGGAACAAGGTTTGAAGATGATGACTCCCTTGTGTACGCTGCCAAACAGTGGCTCCAACAGATTGGTCCAGAATTTTACCGTACAGGTATACAGGCGCTGGTTCCAAGATGGCGTAAGGCAGTTGAGAGGGATGGAAATTATGTGGAGAAATGAAAATATTGTTCCTAAAGGATGTATCTACACACTGTGAAACTTATAAACACGTGGAATAAAAAATGGATTTTAAAAAAATAGTGTGCATTTCTTTTGGAATGACCCTCGTATAACAGGTTCCAAGATTTCCTTAACATTCTTGGGTGGGCAAAGCACTAGTTTGATTCCTTGCTTGTTTATTGCTCTACCCATTTTACTACAATGGAGTGCAGAACATAAAGACCAAAGTAACTTTCGATTATGTGTAACTAATAAGTAACGGGGCGATGAAACGTGGACCACAGATAGGAAGAACTGCTACGGTATAGTACAGATGGTAACTGCAAAAAATACGCAATAAGACTTACAGTTATAACACTTTGGTTCGCAGACAATTATTACACTGAAGTCGATGGAATTTGTGATGGTAACCTGAAGATTACAAAAGGTGGCACATGGCTGTTGATAGGGTATGTGGTGACCACGGGATTGGTAAGGAGTTCTTGTGGTACGACGTTCCATTCCTCCACCTGAGCGGTTGACAATTTCTGGATGGTTCCGTAAAAACACGGGAAAACTGTCGGATATCAGTAACGTACTACCACGATATTTCGGCGCAGAGTCTTCTGGCCATCTTCAGGTGAGTGCCACTATAGTAGCACTGGCGAGTACGCTTTTTTTCTTCTTTATTGTATTTCAATTCCCCATCGGGGCGGGCTGGCAGCAGCATATGCGCTGCTCTTCAGCCGAAAGACGTAGAACAAACATTAGAAGACATTTAAAAATAACAAAGGAGAGAATATGGTGAACATAGATACAAAAAATGGGGAACATCATGGAAGGCAATAGACAAAAAAACGGGGTGACCGTAAAATGGAGATAAAAAACTGTTAAAACTGTTTATAAGTAGCACACACAAACAGCCACACACTGCGACAATTAAAAGAACACAAGGCACAGTATGACTGGAGCATAAAAGGTATCGACGGATGTCGTAGCACATAACAAACACTGATGGCGAACCTCAAAGCAGTACACAATTAAAATCACACCACTTGACGCACAGGAGAAACAGCACTAAACACAACACTGATGTGGCACACTGACGATGATCAAAACAGAGGATCTGCCAGGCGCAAGGAGATGAGGGAGGCCGGAAGAAGGGAGGGAGGGGAAGAGATGGGGGATATGAGCGGGGGGCGTGCTGAAGAGGGCCAGGTAGGGAGGGATGTGGGAAGGAAAGAGGCAAGTATGGGGTGCAGGGTCTCAGGGGAGGGGGGGGGGAAGGAGGAAAATCCGCTCTGGGAGAAGGAGGGAAGAGGAAAAAAGGGGGCCCTGGGGAGGGGGGGCGGAACAAGGCCAGGTTATAGTTGGAAGGAAGGGTAGATGTCACGGCGAAGTTCGTCATCTGGGATGGGGGAGGCGTTGGAAATTGCCCTGATGAAGGAGATGGAGGGTGTGGAGGTGGAGGGAGGGAGGGATACAGCGATAGAGGCGCGGCAACGGGCGGGGGGTGGAGAGGAAGGAGGAAACCAGAGGGTGGGGGGGGGGGGGATCAAGCCTGCGGACAATGTAAAGGATGTGGAGATGTTGGAGGAACAGGAGGAGGGGGGGAAGGGGATCAGTTCATACAGGAGCTGTGTGGGGGAAGGAAGGCGGATACGGAAGGCAAGGCGGAGCGCATGGCGTTCAAGGATTTGGAGGGCCTTGTAAAAGCGGATGGGGGCGGAGATCCAGGCAACGCTGGCATAACAGAGGATATTACGGATGAGGGATTTGTAGGTGTGGAGAATGGTAGAAGGGTGCAATCCCCATGTCTGGCCAGACAGGAGTTTTAAAAGGCAGAGGTGGGAATGGGCTTTCTGCTGGATGGTCTGGAGATGAGGGGTCCACGTGAGGTGTCGGTCGAGGGTGAGGCCAAGGTATTTCAGGGTGGGGGTGAGCTGGATGGGACGACCATAAAGGGTGAGGTAGAAATCGTGGAGGCGAAAGGAGCGAGTGGTGCGGCCTATGATGATTGCCTGGGTTTTGGAGGAGTTGAGACGGAGGAACCACTGGTTACACCAAGTGGTGAACTGGTTAAGGTGGGTTTGGAGGGTACGTTGAGACCGTTGAAAAGTAGGATAGAGAGCCAGGAAGGCGGTGTCATCAGCATACTGGAGAAGGTAGACTGGTGGGGGTGGCTTGGGCATATCAGCTGTATACAAGAGATAAAGGAGAGGGGAGAGAACAGAACCCTGGGGGACGCCAGCCATGGGATAAAAGATACGGGAGTTGGTGTTGTGGAGGGTGACATAGGAAGGACGGTGAGAGAGGAAGGAAGCGACCAGATGGACAAAATTGATAGGCAGGGCGTAGGTTTGGAGTTTAAAGAGGAGACCGGGATGCCATACACGGTCATAGGCATTTTGGAGGTCAAGGGAAACAAAAATGGCGGAGCGACGGGAGTTGAGCTGGAGGGACAGAAGGTGAACAAGGTTGAGGAGTTGGTCTTCATCAGAGAAGGAGTGTCGGAAGCCACACTGGGTAAGGGGGAGGAGGTGGTGTTGAGCAAGGTGCAGATGGATACGGTGGGAGGGGATGGATTCAAGGACCTTACTGAAGACAGAGGTGAGGCAGATGGGACGATAGGAAGAGGTGGCAGAAGGGGGTTTGTTGGGTTTGAGGAATAAGAGGACGAGGGATGTCTTCCACAGGTCAGGGTAGAAGCCAGTAGAGAGGATGACATTATAGAGATGGGCGAGGACAGTCAGGAAGGAATAGGGGCTTTCTCGAAGGTGACGGTAGGTGACACAGTCGTGACCAGGGGCCGTGTTGCGTTTGGACCGGAGGATAAGTTTAATGTCGTGTGCTGTGATGGGAGTGTTTATGTCAGAGGGGGGCAACTGCTCCAAGTACTGGAGACTAGGAGCAAGTGGAGCGACCGAGGTATCAGCACGTTCCATGATGGTGGGGAAAAGAGAATAATTAAAGTGGGGATCATCGGGGATGGAGAAGACCTCGGAAAGGTGGGAAGCGAAGTGGTTGGCCTTACTGAGGTTGTCAGGAAGGGGGCAATCGTTATGGAGAAGGGGGTAGTGGGGAGTGGAAAGGGAACCAGTAAGGCGATGGAAGGCGGACCAGTACGTGGAGGAGTTGATAGGGAGGGTGGCGTTGACGAGTACGCGCTGAGCTCCGCTATTTAAAGCCATACTGAGGTGACATTGCGCATGCGCTGCTCAGCGTGCGCGTTCATTACAGCTCCGTGCGCTGCGCATCGCGCCCTCCACGGTGAAAGCTTGGCGTATCGATATCAGGTCGATTTTCATCTTTATGCAGAAAACTACGTCGACTATAACATGATTCCAAGCAGAGTTTAGCTGATAACCGCTATCTCGATTGATGAGAGTCTCGTTGTCAGATAATCTTATTTCCACAGATTCATTGATAATCGAGCTCCAAAAGTTTGATGTATGGGCCAAAATTTTTGTGTCGTTGTAATTCATGGAATGGTCTGTGGAAATACAATGTTTGGCGATTGCGGACTTGGTGGGTTGGAGAAGGCGATTATGCCGTTGGTGTTCCACACTGCGTTCCTGCACAGTTCGTGTTGTTTGCCCTATTTATGATTTGCCGCATTCACACGGAATTTTTGTAAACACCTGATTTACGCAGGCCCAGATCGTGTTTAACGGATCCCACCAGTGATGAAATTTTGGAAGGAGGGCGAAAGATGACTCGCACTTGATACTTTCTCAATATTCTGCCTATCTGTGAAGAAATATTCCCAATAAATGGTAGATAAGCAGTCGACCTGAAGGCCTGTTGCTCTCCCTTGTTCGGTCGTTTGTAGGTCTTCATCACTCTGTTCACTTGCCTAGGTGAAAAGCCATTCTTCAGAAATACTTTTTGCAGGTGTTCCAGTTCCGCTTGAAGACTGTCGACGTCAGAGATGGTATGGGCACGGTGGATCAAGGTTTTGAGAACGCCCATTGTTTGTGCTGGATGGTGGCAACTAGTAGCTTGTAGATACAGGTCTGTATGAGTGGGTTTTCTGTACACCGAGTGACCAAGTGTGCCATCACTCTTCCGTCGCACTAAGAAGTATAAAAATGGCAGACAACCATCTTTCTCTATCTCCATTGTGAACTTTATGTTTTCGTGTATGGAGTTCATGTGATGTAAAAATTCTTGGAGACGGTCCAGACCTTGAGGCAACACTATAAAAGAGTCGTCAACGTATCGCCAAAATACTGTCGGTCTAAAAGTGGCAGAGTCGAGTGCTCTCTCCTCAAAATCTTCCATAAAAAGATTGGCCACCAGGGGAGACAAAGGACTCCCCATTGGGACACCGTCGGATTGTTCGTAAAATTCATTGTTAAATATAAAATATGTAGAGGAGAGAGTGTGCTCAAACAACGCTGTAATGTCTTCACCAAACATATTGCCAATGAGGTGTAGTGCGTCCACCAGAGGCACCTTTGTGAAAAGTGAAACCACATCAAGACTGACCAATAAGTCGTTACTTTGCAGTTGTAGTGAATGAAGTCGGCTGATAAAATCACCAGAATTCTTTATGTGATGTGCACACTTGCCTATCATTGGTTTGAGCAAAGATGCCAAGCATTTTGCTAGGTCGTAGGTGGCTGCTCCATTGTTACTCACAATTGGACGTAATGGCGCATTTTCATAGTGGATCTTAGGCAGTCCATATAGCCTAGGTCGAACTGAACTGTTTAGTTTCAGTCTCTTGATGACCTCCTTTGATAGAGAACTATTTGATAAAAGTTCTGCTGTTTTTCGCACCACTCGGCTCGTGGGATCCTTATCGATTCTGCGATACGTTGAGTCACATAATAAAACATTGATCTTATTAATATAGTCATCCCTTGGTACGAGGACAATTTCTGGATGGTCTTTAATGCTTGTGAACGTGCTACAATACGTCACCCCAACGCATTCCACACGTGCGCGATGGCACTTCAATTGGGGAAACGGGCAGACCAGTCGATTCGCCTAATATCCTCTCGTCCCAAAAGCTTCTCCCACCTGCGCTGTTCGATGTGGTAGGACAATGTCATTACGTGCTCACAGCGTAATAATAACAACATTACCTTCTGTATAATGGCACATACAAAATAGGTCGCGCTCACAGCCTGTAAATAACAAAATCAATACGGCTCTCGCTTTTAGAGGAAACATTCGCACATCCAGCGTGCAGTCTCACAACCACAATACGACGCTTTGTACCCAAGAACCTTCCGAGGGTAATACCACCGATCAACCGATACACTTAGTGCATAGCCATCACTCTTCACTGTACACTATGCTGTCACATTCGACCGACCAACGTATCTACTTTTATGAAGATACAGAGAAAGTCTGTAATTAATAATAATATTTGTGCAAACCAAAATTCGGTAGTACGAGGTGCATTCGGAAGTTCTAAGACCTCCGATTTTTTTTTCTCCGGACTCGAAAGAGATAGAAACATGCGCATTGTTTTAAAACGAGGCCGCGTTCATTGTCAATGCGTCCTAGAGATGTCAGCACCGTACGGCAGATGGAATTTTACCGCCAGCGGCGAAGTTTTCCTTACTTGAACAGCGAGCAATCATTCGTTTTCTGAATTTGCGTGGTGTGAAACCAATTGAAATTCATCGACAGTTGAAGGAGACATGTGGTGATGGAGTTATGGATGTGTCGAAAGTGCGTTCGTGGGTGCGACAGTTTAATGAAGGCAGAACAATGTGTGACAACAAACTGAAACAACATCGGGCTCGCACAAGCCGGTCTGACGACATGATCGAGAAAGTGGAGAGAATTGTTTTGGGGGATCGCCGAATGACTGTAGAACAGATCGCCTCGAGAGTTGGCATTTCTGTGGGTTCTACATGACGACCTGAAAATGCGAAAAGTGTCATCCAGGTGGGTGCCACGAATGCTGACGGACGACCACATGGCTGCCCGTGTGGCATGTTGCCAAGCAATGTTGACGCGCAATGACAGCACGAATGGGACTTTCTTTTCGTCGGCTGTGGCAATGGATGAGACGTGGATGCCATTTTCCAATCCAGAAACAAAGCGCCAGTCAGCTCAATGGAAGCACACAGATTCACCGCCACCAAAAAAATTTCGGGTAACCGCCAATGCTGAAAAAGTAATGGTGTCCACGTTCTGGGACAGCGAGGGCGTAATCCTTACCCATTGCGTTTCAAAGGGCACTACGGTAACAGGTGCATCCTACGAAAATGTTTTGAAGAACAAATTCCTCTCTGCACTGCAACAAAAACGTCCGGGAAGGGCTGCGCGTGTGCTGTTTCACCAAGACAACGCACCCGCACATCGAGCTAACGTTACGCAACAGTGTCTTCGTGATAACGACTTTGAAGTGATTCCTCATGCTCCCTACTCACCTGACCTGGCTCCTAGTGACTTTTGGCTTTTTCCAACAATGAAAGACACTCTCCGTGGCCGCACATTCACCAGCCGTGCTGCTATTGCCTCAGCGATTTTCCAGCGGTCAAAACAGTCTCCTAAAGAAGCCTTCGCCGCTGCCATGGAATCATGGCGTCAGCGTTGTGAAAAATGTGTACGTCTGCAGGGCGATTATGTCGAGAAGTAACGCCAGTTTCATCGATTTCGGGTGAGTAGTTAATTAGAAAAAAAATCGGAGGCCTTAGAACTTGAATGCACCTCGTAATATGGCGGCTGCAACATACAATGAAAAGTCTCTGTGAAGTCGTTTCATAAGACGCTTGTCGAATTCGGCACAACTTATTCACTTTACTACCTGATTTTAGCTCAATTCATGAACTCTTCCAGAAAGACTGAGCACTCAAATAAGGCCTATTGATTATTATATGTGTGTTGTAATGTGGGTTTCGGTTTTGTTTTGTGGGAATCGCTGAATTGGTCATCGTCTGCTGGGAGCAGACAATGTTGCTTCTCGTTCAAAGGAGAGCACAGGATGACCAACTTAGTTTTCCAATGCGTGACCAGAGGGGTTTACCCATCTTAGTCGAAGGCTGTTTTTGTGTGTGAGGTTGGTGACGGAGCTTCCGCTGCATGGGGAGCTAGGTAATCTCTAAAGAGAAAGGGGCACTCTTCGGTGAACGCTTGGTGAGTACGGATCGTAGCTCTTAAGGGGGGTTTCAGGTGATAGGAATCAGGTTGAGTTAGGACTTCGTTATGTTTAACTGGTGAAATACTTAAGAACTTTAGCTTATCTGAAGCGTTATGTTTAAGCGTTATGTTTAACTGGTGAAATACTTAAGAACTTTAGCTTATCTGAAGCGTGTGAGGCGAGGTATATTTTTAAAATGATTTTTAATCTTATATTTTGTGGAAATTTCTTTTGTCTTTGTGTGTCGATTTTGTGCCACGTGTTTGGTAATTAATGACCCTTTTGGTTCACCACGGCACCGAAATAAGACTTCATTTTAACAGTTTGCTTGTTTAATGAGCTACAATTTCTGCAAGAATATCTGTTCCTTCGTGCGCTTTCTACAAAGCAGCACAACAGTTTGAGTCAGAATGCACCACGTGCTCTAGTTCGGCCGTTTGCAAGCAGCAGACGCAGTTAGTATGTTAAATAATTATCGCACAGCCTTGTGTATTGGTTAAACCTCTGTCCAGAATAGAGCATGCGTAGAATCGTAATGCAAATCTCACTTAGATATTTTTGTGGTATTAATGCAAAGGAGATGATAGTATAATTGTCTCCCACCCCCGTCTTCTTTGTTTCTTCTTGCTGTAGTTAAATTGTGCTCTGTTTCATTCTCACGTAATTCTTACTTAAATATTTCGAGTCAGGCACCAGTTATGTGTAGTTAGGATGTGCAGCCAAATATTTAGTTACAATAAATAATTTACGTGAAAGATAAATTCTTTGGTGTCGATCTTACCTCCCTACTCTGATTTCCATTCCTGAATTTATCAAGTTGCTTCATGCACGACATGGAGTGCTATTTATCTGGCTGCTTAAAGAAATTTGCGTACTAGTAATTAAATAATTAAAGTAATTAAACTAATAATTTTCCAGCTCTGTTTTTTTCTAAATGGTTAGGAAGGGCTTGGGCTGGTGGCGACCCTGAATTTCTGAATTTTTATCATTAATTGTGTGACAGAAGCAGCTAGAAATGCGAGATAACGTATATGGCTCGATGAACAACGTCGTAAACATAGTAATACGTTACACAATCTAAGGAATATCTTTCAAGCAGCGAAGTCAGAGAGCACTGAATACCACTGTGGTGTCACCGCCAGACACCACACTTGCTAGGTGGTAGCCTTTAAATCGGCCGCGGTCCGGTAGTATACGTCCGACCCGCGTGTCGCCACTATCAGTGATTGCAGACCGAGCGCCGCCACACGGCAGGTCTAGAGATACTTCCTAGCACTTGCCCCAGTTGAACAGCCGACTTTGCTAGCGAAACTACACTGACAAATACGCTCTCATTTGCCGAGACAATAGTTAGCATAGCCTTCAGCTACGTCATTTGCTACGACCTACCAAGGCGCCATTACCAGTGTATATTGAGATTATATAATGTATCAACAAGAGCGATGTTCACCAATTATGGAATAAAGTTAAGTATATCATCAACTACGTACTTTATTTGCTATATTAACTACTTTACACTGTTCCAGACCTCACGCAAGCCTGCGTGAGCTAAGCGCGTGCATTTCGGCATCCTCGCATAGTGACTTGGCTGTCTTGCCAAGTCACAACAACCACGAAAACATAATTTTATCCAGAAGAAGTTTTCTCCTCCCATTAGCTTAATTTTACGGGAGCGCAAGAAGAACCTGCGATGATGAGTTAAACAAATAGTTCACAAATATGACTATGAAAGAAAGTTACGGAATAAATATCTCTAAATAGTGATCACTCTGAACCAGCGTAGTGAACGCGACGACTGCTGTTCGCAATCACTATCATTGAATGAAACTTGTGTGTGTGTGTCGAAACGGAGAGATTTATATTCACTTCGAATTTAAGCTTCTTATTACAGAGCTGATACATTTGTCAAGTAGAATTTTTTAAAGAAACTCCATAAAGCACCAGCTCTAGCTACAGGCAGCGGCAGAAAGAGGTCACATTAAGGTTCAGATGTGGTGATACGGAATTTAATTACCGTGTGGTTAAGAACTAATTAAACAGATAACTTGTTGTCCTTCAGGAGGAGAAATATTATGACTGGTGAAAGGAGCTGTTAATTCCCTGTCTTCCTGGCCTTACCTTGCTTCTGTCAGAGTGAGTGTAATTTGAGACTCTAACAAGCTGCCTAAGAGAAATGTAGGAAGCTCTCAAGGTATACGAAGGACATTCTTACCCCTCCACGAGCCTGCTTCACGTCTTGAATGATCTAATGCGACTCAAACAGCTGTTGCTGGCAGTGTAGCAATACGTTATATCCACTTTTCCCCTTCGCACAGTAACTTGCTGCGCGCAAAAAATCACTCTGCTAAAGCATCTTAGAAGCGACACTGATTTAACTCGCGTTGAGTAGCGCGCTCTACCTTACACTGATCAGCCAGTACATTATGATCGCCTACCTAATAGCATACAATAATACAAAAGAAAAATTCGGAGTAGGTATTAAAATGCATGGAGAAGAAATAAAAACTTTGAGGTTCGCCGATGACATTGTAATTCTGTCAGAGACAGCAAACGACTTGGAAGAGCAGTTGAACGGAATGAACAGTGTCTTGAAAGGAGGATATGAGATGAACATCAACAAAAGCAAAACGAGGATAATGGAATGTAGTCGAATTAAGTCTGGTGATGCTGAGTGAATTAGATTAGGAAATGAGACACTTAAAGTAGTAAAGGAGTTTTGCTATTTGGGGAGCGAAATAACTGATGATGGTCGAAGTAGAGAGGATATAAAATGTAGACTGGCAATGGGAAGGAAAGCGTTTCTGAAGAAGAGAAATTTGTTAACATCGAGTATAGATTTAAGTGTCAGAAAATCGTTTCTGAAAGTATTTGTATGGAGTGTATCCATGTATGGAAGTGAAACATGGACGGTAAATAGTTTGGACAAGAAGAGAATAGAATCTTTCGAAATGTGGTGCTACTGAAGAATGCTGAAGATTAGATGGGTAGATCACATAACTAATGAGGAGATATTGAACAAAATTGGGGAGAAGAGGAGTTTGTGGCACAACTTGACAAGAAGAAGGGATCGGTTGGTAGGACATGTACTGAGGCATCAAGGGATCACAAATTTAGCAATTGAGGGCAGCGTGGAGGATAAAAATCGTAGAGGGAGACCAAGAGATGAATACACTAAGCAGATTCAGGAGGATGTAGGCTGCAGTAGGTGCTGAGAGATGAAGCAGCTTGCACAGGATAGAGTAGCATGGAGAGCTGCATCAAACCAGTCTCAGGACTGAAGACCACAACAACAACAACCTAATAGCCTGTGGCACGGATAACAGCGGCGACCCCTCGTGGCATGAAAGCAATGAGACATTGCTAGGTCGCTGGAGGGAGTTGGCACCACATCGTCTCACACAAATTATCTAATTCCCGTAAATTTCGGGAAGGGATGCGCTAAGCTCTGACGCCAAGCTCAATCACATCCCCGATGTGTTCGATCGGGTTCAGATCCGGAGAGCTGGAGGCCAGCACATCAGTTAGAACCTGCCACTGTGTTCCTCAAACCACTCCATCACACTCGTGGCCTTGTGAAATGGCGCATTATCTCATTTAAAAATGCTACTGTCGTCGTGAAACATGACCGTCATGAAGGAATGTACGTGGTCTGCACCCAGCGTACGATGCTCCTTGGCCTTGCACGAGCTGAAATGAAATGATCGTACGGCCGGGAGACCCCATGCGGGGTGTTCGGCCGCCGGAATTTCAAGTCCTTTTTAGCTGACGCAGCTTCGGCGACTTGCAAGTCAATGATGATGAAAGACACGTAGCACCCAGTCATTTCGAAGCAGAGAAAATCCCTGACCCCGCCGGGAATCGAACCTTTTTTTTGAACGTATATAGACTTTTATTTACAAAATAACAATTTTCGTTTCACAAATACATTTTGCATTTTACTTGTAAAGACGAGACAATCCATTCTTTCCTTTTATTTTCCTGTTACTGTACTGTTCAGGTAATTATTTCGTTTGGTGCTTTTTTGTTTTTAAATATTTTTCGAGAGTCTGTCAGTCAGAGTTCGTTATTTGTTTCTTGCACTGTTTATTGTTGCAGTTTAACCTTTCTGAGTCTTTGTACACTACATTTGTACGTGTGGCAGAATGAATTTTGAATAATCATTGATTGTACCATCTAGTTATTAACAGAGAATAATTAGTAAAAATAATTAGTAAAAAAATGTTTATTTTGTGGAAATTTTACTTATTACTAGTTATGGTATTATTATTATTGTTATTATTTTGTAGATATTTTGAGTGGTGGATGTGCTCTATTCATTTTAAGATAATGTTCATTTATTACTATCTTCTTATTAAAACAAGGGGGAGGCATTTTACGTTGGCTGTTGGAAACGAGACCTTAGTGGGACATGCACTAGGCATGAAATCAATTTGACAGAAATATTAACGAGTGTATCAGTTGTCAGCTGTTGTTTGATGAGTAAAGTGGTATCCAAAGGGAGATCACTCGTTGAGAAACTATCTTAACATGTTAAACAAATTATGACAAAAGAAAAGGACATTACTATTTTAGCGAATTCTTTAACCTATTTGTTTTCTATTGAGCAAAGAGCAGTACACTAGGAAGCATTATATAGTGCAGATGTAGAGCTAGTTTAATATAGATGTTGCGTGAGAGTAAGGAAGACTGAGAGGAGGAAACTATTCGTGGTGGAAAGACAGACATATATAAGCATGTGAATCAGCAGTTTGTTGTACTCATAGAACTGTAATAGGGGGGGGGGGGGGCCCTAGCGAGAACGCTACCGCAAGACCACGGGCTGCGCTGGACCACCACCACCTAGAGACAAGGCCGCGGCGCGAAATTCATAGCAGGTCGTGACGTCACTCCGAGGGGGCCACCATGTTGTGTTTCGAAGCGTTTGCTTATCTACACGTTTGTTGGATCGAGTGTTATATTCGTGCTTAAAACTAGCGATTACAGTGTTTACGTGTAGTGAAGCTACTGTGAACATGGTTTACAAGTGTTGTGTGCCAAGGTGTCGTGGGAATTACGGAACTCGACCGAAAGTAATGTTGTTTTCCTTTCCGAAAGATGCGAATCTGCGTTGGAAATGTCTTTCAGCGATTCATCGGGACAATTTCAAACCCACTGAGCACACGAATGTATGAAAAAACTATATACCTAGTACAATTATTATTTTTTTCTGGTGGAATATCTTGCATTTTGGATACATTTGACTAAAATTGTGAGCAAAAGTTCGCAGTAAATAGGCCTAGTATTCGTTATCAAGTGGCTTTATTTTGATTTTGAAAACGAAATATAAATTTGTGGCTCGTGTTACTTTTTATTCGTGTTTAAATTTCTCTGCAGTTCGTATTTTGTTACGCATTACCGTTACGTTTTATTCTCTATTTGCGAGTGGGTGTTGTTTTTCACTCTCGCATTAGTTAGCATGAGTGCTAACGAATGTTGAAACCGCTGTTTTCATGTTTAAAAAGCGATCTCTCTGTATGAAGCATATCTGTTTTATTTTTCGATGTGTCAAACAATGGAACAAATTAATCTAGAAATAGGTTAAATTTATTATTGACGTTTTTAGCTTGACACATTGTCTCATTCCAACTGCTGCAAATGTCTGCTGAAGGTTTGTAGATTTTCACTGTTGACTTATGCTCAAAATCTGCCATATTTTTACAGGAAAGAAAATTTACATTACAATAACAACACATAATTGTTTATGTGAGGTGAGTTAAAAGTGATTGTTTGCTTGGGGAATGTACTCAGCTTTCCTGAGGGAGCTCTATAAACAGCTACACAATATTTATTTAGGATACTAAAGGCAGAGGAATTTAATATTATACACTGTATTAGTGCAGAATTTTTCAAGTGAGTGTAAATAATAGTTGTCTGGTCCAGAAAGAATGTACTTTATCACAATGCATTTTTCACAAATGTACCTTGTTTTATCATGTATATTGCAATATTATTTACATCCCGCACTCGTACGTTTTCACTGGCTATTGATAAGTCTTATGCAATTACATTACCGGTAAAAAAATTATAAACTATAGTTTCTGCTATATCGCGATTGATAAAGTTACTTATTTTAACCATTCGGCAAAGTACTCTCCTCTTTGCGTGGTATCATTTGCCAAGATCTCGTTTCGTTATCTCCAGCGGTTTACGAGATATGACAGGCGTTATGAATATTTCATTCCCGCGCGTTGCGATCGGAAGTGAAGTTGCTGCAGATGCTCAATTTTTTCGAGATTGGAAGCAGATATTGATCCAAAGTTTTACGAAAATTTCAAAACCTCATCTGTATTTCATACTCAGTAATAGAATGTGTAATATGCATCAAACACAAATTCATAGCGACCCCTATTTTTGATGGCAACGTTCTCAAATTTGATACTCATCTGTGAAATACCACAATAGTTATGACCATTATCGAAGTGATTGGCACTTCATCATGAAGCTGCCATATAAAGCTAAAAGTATTTCAGAAATTAATTATTTTTGACGGAATAGGTTCTGTTAAACCGTTTGAAAAAGATTTGCAGGCCGTGCGTCTCGATTCTTTAAGCGCAGCGCCAAGCCAACCCTGGCCCGCTTTGCGTGACGTCACAAGAGCGCGCCGCGGCCTTCTCTTTAGGTGGTGGTGGCTGGACCCATGGATGCCCACGTGTATGTTCCCCAGAGCCGCCGCCAGCTTGTCTCCGTCCCGCAGTACAGGCCTCAAGGAGCTGTTCCTCTGGAAGACGATGGATTAGCGGCTTATCATCATCATGATGAAGAGGGTATCAGGATTCATCAGACCGTGCAGCGCTCTACCACTGCGCCAACTTCCAGTGCCGATGGTCACATGCCCAATCGTAATTGCCGATGTCGGGGTGTTAACACTGGCACGTGCGTGGGTCGTTGGCTGCGGAGGCCCATCGTTAGGAGTGTTCGGTGCAGTGTGTGTTCAGACACACGTGCTCTGCTACCATTCAAGTCTGATGTTAGTTCCGCTGCAGTTCGCCGCCTGTCCTGTTTTACAAGTGTGCCCAGCCTGCGACGTCCGACATCTGTAATGAGGGTTGGCCGCCCAACCCCACGACGTCTGGACATGGTTCAACCTTTATTCAGATAGATCGAGCGCCTTCCCAGTTCTGCACACGGACAGTACGCTCACTGATACTACATGTACCGTGCCTGTCGTTCTTCGTTAGATGACGCTGCTGTAGCCTGGACGGGTTTATATCGACAGTAGGTCGATGGTCTCAATATTCCGGCTGATCAGCGCTATTAGCTATTCTAAAATAGAGAATATTTCACTGGTTCCCGTCGCGTCCCGATTATTAGATAGGGTGTTTCTGAAAACAATTCCAGTGACCTCCCTTATCTCTGTTTTTTTTTTTTTAAATATTCCGCAGAGCGATGCTCGACAGCGTCCTCGTTCCATCGTTTACGGCGTCGGTGTTTTTGTTCGGCGCTGTAGTGGTGAAGCCTGTGGTACGCCATCGTGTGACGTTGATTTGCTCCATGCACTCTACTTGGTTGACAGTCGGAACGACTTTACCTTATTCTTCTGCTGTTGAGTTTCTAGAAGTTTCAGGTCCATGTCGCAGCAGCAGGGTTTAATTTTTTTTTTTTTTTTTTTTTTTTTGGTCTCAAGCAGCAGTCCTCACAAACTCTAATAACAGTGGATTGCCGAACTCAGAGGACCCCAAAAACCATTGTAAGTTTGTAAGTAGGCTCTTTGGGTTTTTATGTTGGTAATGCCACGTAGTGCTCTGTATCAAAATCGCTGACTGCGCTGTGTGCAGTCTGTGGCTGGTTGGACTCATTGTTGGAATATTCGCTTGTGTAGTGTTTGGCAGTTGGATGTGAACAGCGCGTAGCGTTGGGCAGTTGGAGGTGAGCCGCGAGCAGTGGTGGATGTGGGGAGAGAGATGCCAGAGTTTTGAGCGGACGATCTGGACGTGTGTCCGTCAGAAAAAGGAAATTTGTTTAATTGGATGTCACAAAATTATATACGTATTATTACTTTTGAACACTATTAAGGTAAATACATTGTTTGTTCTCTATCAAAATCTTTCATTTGCTAACTATGCTCATCAGTAGTTAGTGTCTTCAGTAGTTTGAATCTTTTATTTAGGTGGCAGTATTGGCGTTCGCTGTATTGCAGTAGTTCGAGTAACGAAGATTTTTGTGAGTTAAGTGATTTATGAAACGTATAGGTTATTGTTAGTCAGGGCCATACTTTTGTAGGGATTATTGAAAGTCAGATTGCGTTGCGCTAAAAATATTGTGTGTCAGTTTAGTGATGATCAGAATACGTAAAGAGAGAAATGTGTGAGTACGTTCAGTTTTGCTCAGCTGTTTGAAAATCAAATAACGTAAGAGTTTTTCCAGCACTGTCACTCTTAATTTTTCAAAGTGACGTTTCAAGTTTAAGTATTCTTGTGGTAAAAATTACAGTGACAAACTGCCTTCTGGCTTCTGTCTCGAGTTCTTCAGCCTACGTTTGTTTCACGATTTTTCAGATGTTTCACCAGCACGGGTGGCTGGCATTGTCAAACCTTCACCCTGCATTGCTGGTGGTGGAGGGTGAAGGTTAGGCAATGCCAGCCACTCGTGCTGGCCAAACATCTGAAAAATCATCAAACAGACGTTGGCCGGAGAACCCGAGACGGAACCTAGCAGGCAGTTTGTCGAGGAGTGGCCACGAAAGCCTTAACAATTTTGTAATTACAGTGATGTCATGTTACATGATTCAATCACTCAGAAACTGTCAGACGCACGCATTTGCGCCGCAGTTCTAAAACTGCTAGATCCTAATCTAAAAACAGTTCTGTATGCTGTGGAATCTCAAACAATTGATTTCGAGGCTACAAGTGTTTCTCTTGTTCATAGTGCACAAGTCAATCAGGCTAAAAGACATGATACTGCTGAAGTGATTAAAAATAGAGCTCAAACAAACAGTAAACACAGAAGAAAAAGGTTCCAGTCTCGTGGAAAACGACGTGTGCTACAAAATTCCGTGAATCTTCTCCTCTGTGCCTTTAGAATCATGACTAGAAAGCTTGTCTTGATGCAAAATGCTATCAGTATGGACAGCATCGACACTCTGAAGGTGTATGTTTACGCGGCAACCCAGGCACAGCAACCAGCCGCCGCAGTGCTAACGCGCGGCCAAGACAAAGGTGTCAGCAAGTGCTTTCGGTTGCGGCAAAGCCATTAACAGCGGCACCAGGCAAACCTTCACACTTCCTCATCGTGGTAATTTTCTGTTGCCATAAACAGGCAAGCTAATAAACTTCTTGTTCAGATATGAGTGGAACAAAGGACAACTAAGTTATAGTTGGGCACTGGTGCTTCTGTTTCCCTCATTAATAAAAACAATACGACTCGGAAGCCCACCGCTACAACAGCCTACTTCTATTTTATCTGCGTACAAAGGAAAAGAAATTCCAGCACTTATGTGTCAAGCAACTTCTATGGAGTGACAAATTGTGTTTCGCTTTACGAACTCAATTCTAGAATCGGTGCAAACATCTTACTGTTACATTTATTTGATTTGTTCATCCTGTGCGTACAAGATAATGTATTAGCAATAAGTGTTTCCGTAACTCACACTAATGTCTCCGAATTGTGTAGTAAGTACAAGAAATTGTTTAAAGCAGGTTTAGGAATGGCTACAGGCTTTGAAGTACACATTACAGTAAAAGACAATGAACATCCTTCGATTTTTTGGTGCATCGCTTGTCCCTCATGCAATACGTGAGCAAGATGCTCAGCAACTGCGAAGATGGAAAGATAACAGGGTTATACAACCCGTTTCTGCAAGCTACTGGGCATCAGCCATTGTCATTGTCAAAAAGTTGCTTTACGTCTGTGTGTTGAGTTTAAAACAACAGTAAACCCACAAACTAGCGTGGATTCCTTTCTTCTTCCACGTCCTAAGGAACTGATGGACAGACTGGGGCAGGGTAAACATTTTTCAAAGATTGATTTGCGTGAGGGATGTTCGCAGTTACCACTGAACAAGCAGTCCAAGCAATATTTCGTGATATAAACTCAACTAGGCTTGTTCCAGCTTCAGAGACTACTGTTTAGAAGTGCCTCAGCTCATGCAATTTTCCAGCCGTTCTTGGAATAGTTAACACCGGAAGTGCCTTCTTGTACAAACTATTTGGACGATGTTGTAGTCGCGGGTCGAACGCTTGATGAACATTTAGCAGATCTAGAGTGCTTGTTTCAGGTTCTTTCTGCAACTCGCTTCAAGTGCAACAACGAAAAGTGCTCCTTCTTTCAGGAAGAACTGAATTACCTAGGTCACATAATTAATGCACAGGATATTCATCCTCCTACATCGCACTTAGTTGCGATTAGAGATCGGCCAGCGCTACTTAACATTAACCCTCGCAATACCAAAAAGGGGGGGGGGGGCGGAGCGTAGTTTAGTTTATGCCCATCTTTTGAAAATATTGAAATCTGCTCAGGTACTTTATTTTTCTCAAAATTTTGCAAAAAAAATATTTATTGTCTTTAATGAAGTATTCTTCCAGATTCTATGATTGTTTTTCATTTTTCGTTCAAACTTAAACGGAGAATTTAAATTGAAGGGAGGTAGTCATAAAGTCTCCTCGCCTTGGTAGTAGTGCGGCTTCCCACAACGGTCGTGTTACTCCACAAATAATAGCATTACGTGACCTTAGAACACATAGACATTGTATTTCTCTGTATTGACAGCAACAATGGTCTCAACAATGATTCACTTCCTTTTGGTTCTTTATTGTTTCCTGTTCAGTGGCACTTAGTACATTGTTAGACACAACTGGGATTGAAAATGTATCGACAATCACTTGCTGACAGAGAAATATCACATATTTTGGAAGAATCTAGAGATTCTCAAATTGAATTTGATGAAACTGATGATGTAGTGAGTGAACCTGAAGAGAAATGTGCTGTGCGTGAGGATGTGGGCAGTGATAGAGTACCTACAGACGCTGAAGATGTACTCTGGCCTCCTGAAACTGATGACGACGCAGCTTCCGTGGTTAGTGACAAGTATACTACAAGCACTACAAGCACTGGAAAAATTTATAGCTCCAAACCTCCTCACATTAGAAGACGAGTAGCACAGCACATAGTGATAGAAAGAGAAGGCATAAGAGACGAAGGAAAAGTAGGAACAATAAGAGAATCATTTGAAATGTTTTTGTCTCCAGAAATTGTCAATCTCATAATAAAACATATCAGTGGAGAGGCATTGAGGCAGAAAATACCGCAGGCAGACAGACTTGAATTCATGGCATTTATAGGCCTACTTATAATTATCGGGAAGAAAAACGACAGTAAGTCATCTGTTACAGATTTATGGTCCTACACTTCAGGAAGGTTTGTTTATACTGCTACCATGAGCCGAACCAGATTCCAGCAGCTTACTAAAATAGTAAGATTTGATGACAGGAAACGTGGTAAGTTTGCTGAAATACGAGAAGCTTTTGAGAAAATGAATGAATTACTGCCAAAATATTGTTCTGTTGGGTTGCATACTGTGATTGATGAAATGTTGTCATTGTTCCGTGGCAGGTGTCCCTTCAAGGTCTTCATGAAGGAAAAACTTGGTAAATAGGGTACACTTATACGCACGCTCACAGACGCTAAAACCAGATATGTTATCAGCATGGAGCCTTATGCTGGGAAAAGAAATGGTGGTACCCAACAATCAAATTCCTCTGCGGGTGTGGTTAAACGCCTGGTGGTTCCTATACATAATTCAGGGCGAAATGTCACCACAGGCAGATATTACACTTCAACTGATTTGGCCGAAGCTTTATGGAGGAATCACAAGTTAACTCTCGTGGGAACATTACAGGCTAATAGGAAACATATACCTCAAGAACTGAAAGATATCTCAAGACAAGAATTATATTCTAGTAAATTTGCTTTCGGTGATACTAGTACTGGAAATATTCCAATCACAATTGTTTCTTATATCTCCCTTAAAAACCCAAAGGAAATCTGTTGTTTCTATCATCTCAACATTAAGTCGCTGCAGTTGGTTCACCTACTGACGCTAAGAATGAAACAGTTATAAATTTATACTGTAATGAGACTAAAGGTGGCGTTGACACGATAGATCAAGTGGTGAGGAAATATGCAACTAAGAGGGCAACATGAGGGTGGCCGCTGTCTGTTTTCTATACTCTTGTGGACATAGCAGCGGTAAATAGTTATAGACTATTTTTGTTGAACTTCCCGTACTAGAATAAGAAAAAAAACTTAAAAAGGGACGACTTTTTCTTCAAGTACTCAGACTACAGCTCACGAAAACATACATTGTAGAAAGGGCTACAAATATTGCAGGACTGCTAAAGCCTGCAGTTTCAAGTACAAAGGGTGTTCTCGGACGGAAAATCAAGAAGACCTTCGGTGCAAAGGAAGTTTATGGAGGCAAAGGTAGACGTAATTTGTGTGATAGTGAAAGCCGTTCAAAAGGATAAAATGACAACAAAGTGAACAAAACAACAACAGTCTGCAACAATTGCAAGAGATGCACACGTGGGAAACACAGCAAAAAAACTGTTGTATGTTCCAAGTGTGAAGTAGGTTCCGAATAAAATGGTAATTCTGCTCCCAAAACTATGTTATGTACCTAAGCTATTTGTATATTACGTCAAATTTTTGTAATATTTTTTAATTACAGTAAAGTGTACTTCAATAGTACTAGAACGACTTTTACTACTAATTTTTCTCAAGATAATTAGACTTAGTAAAATTAAATGACGAAGTAAGTGAAAGATATAAAACTCATTTTTGAAAACAGTTTTAAGAGAAATATTCTGGTTCTGGCGACTGATTATGTGGTGTCACCGCCAGACACCACACTTGCTAGGTGGTAGCCTTTAAATCGGCCGCGGTCCGTTAGTATACGTCCGACCCGCGTGTCGCCACTATCAGTGATTGCAGACCGAGCGCCGCCACACGGCAGGTCTAGAGAGACTTCCTAGCACTCGTCCCAGATGTATAACCGACTTTGCTAGCGATGGTTCACTGACAAAATACGCTCTCAGTTGCCGAGACGATAGTTAGCATACCCTTCAGCTACGTCATTTGCTACGACCTACCAAGGCGCCATTACCAGTTACTATTGATACTGAGTCATGTACAGTCAAGAGCGACGCTCATCATTAATGGATTAAAGTTAAGTATTCCACCAGCTACGTCCGTTTTTTCTAAAGTCTAAATTCCTTGTCCTGTTCCAGACTTCACGCCAGCCTGCGTGAGCTAAAACGCGTGCCTTTCGGCTTCCTCTAGTACCCGGTGTTGGCTCTCCTGCCAACCCACAACAGATTACGCGTCAATAGATTTTTCAAAAGTATGTTATTAATGTAATTCAAGAACAATTAATGAATTTTATTTATTTTTTAAATTTTTCTATGGTGAGCACAAAGGTAGCCCTCCATCCCCCCCCCCTCCCTTGGTATTGCGAAGGTTAAGATGCTTCAATCAATCAAGAGGAAACTTACCTATTATATCGAATTTATTGATAGCGTTGCGCAAATTGCTGCAACACTCAACCGGCTGAAAAGGAAGAATGGTCCTTTTGTGTGGTCCAAAGAATGCCAAAACATATTTCAGGAATTAAAGCACACGTTGTTTAATTGTCAATGTTTGATGCATTTTGAGCCAGCTAAACCTGTCAAGTTAGCTATGGATGGATCTTCTTACGGAGTTGTGCTCTCCCATAGAATTGGTTCTTCTGACAGACCTATTGCTTTTGCCTCGAAAGTTCTTAACAAAGTACATAGTAAATACAGTCGGCTTGAAAAAGAGGCGCTCGCCCTTATCTATGGTGTTACCAAGTTCCACCAATATTTGCAAAGTCGAACGTTCTGTTTACTGACAGATCATTAGATCATTGTCCATTGGCGGCACTGTTCAGTACTGCCCTGTATGTACCACTTCTGACACAGCAAAAATTGCAAAAAAAATGGCTCAAATGGCTCTGAGCACAATGGGACATAACTTCTGAGGTCATCAGTCCCCTAGAACTTAGAACTACTTAAACCTAACTAATCTAAGGAGATCACACACATCCATGCCCGAGGCAGGATTCGAACCTGTGACCGTAGCAGCAGCGCGGTTCCAGATTGTAGCACCTAGAACCGCTCGGCCACTCCGGCCGGCCAAAATTTGCACCATTGGGTTCTGATATTGTCTAATTATCAGTACGAGTTGCTGCATAGGCCCACTGCTACACATTTGAACGCTGAATTGTTGTCTCAGTAACAGAGCGGTACCAACACAGCGTTTGATTCATCGGAGGAATCGTCTTTTCAAATAGATTCATAGGATTTAGGATATCTTCAAAAATTTCCTCTCGATTCTCGGCGTGTTGCCACAGCAGTTGCTTTTGTAGCAGCTCATCAGGTTGTTTTGCAACACATGTGCCACGGGTGGCCGCTCAGTTTCAAAGAAATTCCTCGATCAGAGGAGCGGCGCTATTCTTCGCATCGTCACGATCAGGCGTTTGGTGTGGCACACAGAGAACGATGGTGCACTGGTTGTAATTCCTCAATTGCTGCAGCAGAAATCTTCTTTCTTGTACCAAGGTGACTGGGGCGTAGTTCGCAAGAAGCAACTGGCCAGACGTCATTGCACTCGGCAGGGACGGGATGCTCCAATTGACCAAATGACATCTTATTGTAAAGTTTGTGCAGAACGTCAGTCAGATTCACTGTAACGCTTTTTTAAGCGGCCACGTCTGTCTAGACCGTGGCGACGCATTCATACATTGCTTCTGCGAATCCGTTTTGGAACACGTGATGGTTGTTAGTGATATACTCTCACAGTAAATTTCCTGTTATTGTCCCCATGGCATCCACCACTACCTCATGTGGGGTATCGACTTTGTCTTCCGTTTTTTTGTCTTGAGTGGCTTTCTGAGACCACAGGGAATCGACCACAATTCACGTCAGCCGATTCCCAACAGTTTTGTGCGACCAATGGGAACTGCATTTTTTCGCCCACCATCTAATGTGAAGCTGAACGGTTGTTTCGAACTTTCAAAGATTACATGGAGAAACTACTTTCCTCCCCCACATGGGAGGAAGCTTTACAGATTTTCTACATCTACATCTACATTTATACTCCGCAAGCCACCCAACGGTGTGTGGCGGAGGGCACTTTACGTGCCACTGTCATTACCTCCCTTTCCTGTTCCAGTCGCGTATGGTTCGCGGGAAGAACGACTGTCTGAAAGCCTCCGTGCGCGCTCTAATCTCTCTAATTTTAAATTCGTGATCTCCTCGGGAGGTATAAGTAGGGGGAAGCAATATATTCGATACCTCATCCAGAAACGCACCCTCTCGAAACCTGGCGAGCAAGCTACACCGCGACGCAGAGCGCCTCTCTTGCAGAGTCTGCCACTTAAGTTTGTTAAACATCTCCGTAACCCATATCACTGACCTCAATTTGAAGTAGGATTTTAGAGCGCATACTGTATTCGAACACTATGAATCACCTTGAAGAAAATGAAAAAAGGTCGAACGAGTGTTTTGTAAGCCACCTCCTTTGTTGATGGACTACATTTTCTAAGGACTCTCCCAATGAATCTCAACCTGGTACCCGCCTTACCAACAATTAATTTTATATGATCATTCCACTTCAAATCGTTCCGCACGCATACTACCAGATATTTTACAGAAGTAACTGCTACCAGTGTTTGTTCTGCTATCATATAATCATACAATAAAGGATCCTTCTTTCTATGTATTCGCAATACATTACATTTGTCTATGTTAAGGGTCAGTTGCCACTCCCTGCACCAAGTGTCTATCCGCTGCAGATCTTCCTGCATTTCGCTAGAATTTTCTAATGCTGCAACTTCTCTGTACATTACAGTATCATCCGCGAAAAGCCGCATGGAACTTCCGACACTATCTACTAGGTCATTTATATATATTGTGAAAAGCAATGGTCCCGTAACACTCCCCTGTGGCACGCCAGAGGTTACTTTAACGTCTGTAGACGTCTCTCCATTGATAACAACATGCTGTGTTCTGTTTGCTAAAAACTCTTCAATCCAGCCACACAGCTGGTCTGATATTCCGTAGGCTCTTACTTTGTTTATCAGGCGACAGTGCGGAACTGTATCGAACGCCTTCCGGAAGTCAAGGAAAATAGCATCTACCTGGGAGCCTGTATCTAATATTTTCTGGGTCTCATGAACAAATAAAGCGAGTTGGGTCTCACACGATCGCTGTTTCCGGAATCCATGTTGATTCCTACATAGTAGATTCTGAGTTTCCAAAAACGACATGATACTCGAGCAAAAAACATGTTCTAAAATTCTACAACAGATCGACGTCAGAGATATAGGTCTATAGTTTTGCGCATGTGCTCCTGCCACTCCTTGCCACTTGAGGGGAAGTCGCCAGCAGAATTGTTACATGGTCGTAGACATCGTATTCTGTTCCATGTTTTGCGACCGAAGCGGAAAGAATAAGTTCGGTCATGTCAGACAAAGTCTCGGCCACACGATGAAGCCTTCTAAAAGTTTTCGAAAAGGAACAGCGTCGGGAGCGCGGAGTCATTATCAAAGCCATCATCCAAAGTTATGTTGGCTTATAGTACCAAAACCAGCTGTGGCTCGTTCTGAGTATGGCAGCGATTCTGCCGCAGAATGTTTGTCATAGACCCAGCTCGTCGCAAGGCTCCACACTAGCAGCGACTTCTGTTTCTCTGCCGGACGAGGCCGGCACCATCCACTGTGCTGCCAACGGAGGCCGACGCCTCGCCACCGCCGCTGGTGTCGGCGCCTGTCCTGCAGCCTGAACCTAAATTCTTATGTCGTGAATCACAGTAGAGCCACGATTAGCAGTCTAACAACACTTTATTTCATAGTCACAGAACATACAATACAATACGTCAAAGATACAGTGTCCTACGAGTAAACAAAGTCTCTCACTTACCAGTAGTACATCACTCTGTGACATTCTCCTCATCCTGGTCGACCTCCAAAGGTACGGCCAGCTGCACAGGACGACTAATGATGTGACCTTCTGGTGTCCGGAGTATTATCGTCCCTACCCTGCCATCTCTTCCTGGTAGTACCTTTTATATCCTGGCCTTCTTCCACATATGTCGCGGACGAAGGTCCTCTTGGATCAGCACATCTACATCTACATCTACATGATTACTCTGCAATTCACATTTAAGTGCTTGGCAGAGGGTTCATCGAACCACAATCATACTATCTCTCTACCATTCCACTCCCGAACAGCGCGCGGGAAAAACGAACATCTAAACCTTTCTGTTCGAGCTCTGATTTCTCTTATTTTATTTTGATGGTCATTCCTACCTACGTAGGTTGGGCTCAACAAAATATTTTCGCATTCGGAAGAGAAAGTTGGTGACGGAAATTTCGTAAATAGATCTCGCGCGACGAAAAACGTCTTTGGTTTAATGAGTTCCATCCCAATTCGCATATCATATCTGCCACACTCTCTCCCCTATTACGTGATAATACAAAACGAGCTGCCCTTTTATGCACCCTTTCGATGTCCTCCGTCAATCCCACCTGGTAAGGATCCCACACCGCGCAGCAATATTCCAACAGAGGACGAACGAGTGTAGTGTAAGCTGTCTCCTTAGTGGACTTGTTGCATCTTCTGAGTGTCCTGCCAATGAAACGCAACCTTTGGCTCGCCTTCCCCACAATATTATCTATGTGGTCTTTCCAACTGAAGTTCGTAATTTTAACACCCAGGCACTTAGTTGAATTGACAGCCTTGAGAATTGTACTATTAATCGAGTAATCGAATTCCAACGGATTTCTTTTGGAACTCATGTGGATCACCTCACACTTTTCGTTACTTAGCGTCAACTGCCACCTGCCACACCATACAGCAATCTTTTCTAAACCGCTTTGCAACTGGTACTGGTCTTCGGATGACCTTACTAGACGGTAAATTACAGCATCATCTGCGAACAACCTAAGAGAACTGCTCAGATTGTCACCCAGGTCATTTATATAGATCAGGAACAGTAGAGGTCCCAGGACGCTTCCTTGGCGAACACCTGATATCACTTCAATTTTACTCGATGATTTGCCGTCTATTACTACGAAGTGCGACCTTCCTGACAGGCAATCACGAATCCAGTCGCACAACTGAGACGATACCCCATAGGCCCGCAGCTTGATTAGAAGTCGCTTGTGAGGAACGGTGTCAAAAGCTTTCCGGAAATCTAGAAATACGGAATCAACTTGAGATCCCCTGTCGATAGTGGCCATTACTTCGTGCGAATAAAGAGCTAGCTGCGTTGCACGATGTCGCCAGGGCGAAAGTGGATGACTCGTCCCGATGGGCGTTTATCTTCATGGTAGTTCCGGAGCTCCAATAGGTATTCTTTAATCCATCGGTTCCAAAAACTGTCACAGAGTTGCTGTCGGAATTCCTTTGATGAAGTCGTATTCGTTGAAGGCTCTGGTCCCGTCGGAATAGTCATAAGTTTTCCTCCCGTCAGAAAATGGGAAGGTGTGAGTGCATCAGAATCATTTCCTGGTGTGATGGGCCTGGAGTTCACCGCGGCTTCAATACTGATCAAGGTGGTGTTGAGTTGTTCCTCAGTGAGCTTTGCGAGTCCCAATACCTTCCGTAGGCAACGCTTTATAGTGCCCACCATTCTTTCCCACCATCCTCCCCACCAAGCCGCCCGGGAGACAATGAATTTCCAAGTAATACCGTGGTGGGCGAGGAACTGATAAGTTTTTGTGGTGGTTAATGCCTTCCAAACTTGGGCTAGTTCCATATTCGTGGCGTGGAATGTTTTCGCGTTACCTGTATATATCGTGTGGGGTAGTCCGCGTCTTCTGGCGAATCGCTGAAGTGTCATAAGAAACTTGTCCGTTGACAAGTCTGTACAGAGTTCGAGGTGTACAGCTCGTGTGGTAGCACATGTGAAAAGAGTGATATATGACTTGTGCGTTTCAAGGTCATCACGCCGACTCAGATCACTTTGCTGTTCAGCCGACCGCAGTATCTGCGTCTAAGGATGCACGCGTGCACCCTGTGACTTCCCAGTCACTCACAAGTTGGATACCGGCGCATGGACCATTGTCCATAGTTACACACCCTGTCTCCTCACCCGAGTCCACATTCAGGCCTCCTGCCGAATCAATTCCATCTGCCCTTCCTGACAACGGTGCAGAGGCTTGGGGAAGACGGGGGGGGGGGAGGGGGGGAGATGTACATGGTGTCGTTGAAAGACCCGGATGGCAGAGGAAGGTTGATAGAACGAACGGTTTCACGACCGGATGACATTGCTACTGGTGAACCTTTCTGGGAATAAGGTCGTGGTCCACGAAATTCTTCTGTTGCTAACG
Organism: Schistocerca cancellata; assembly: GCF_023864275.1. Taxonomy (NCBI): domain Eukaryota; kingdom Metazoa; phylum Arthropoda; class Insecta; order Orthoptera; family Acrididae; genus Schistocerca; species Schistocerca cancellata. The sequence goes on along the minus strand of NC_064627.1, from coordinate 824,106,545 downwards.
TTTCGTTCAGAACTGCACTCGACATCTTCAGAGGCGTTGCTCCTCCGTTGAGTCTTGCAGCACAGTTCTGGACGAATCTTTAGGAACAGAAGAGTTTTGTAAACTACGAACTTATACCCCCAAAGGATTACCAGCAACAATGCAAGGTTGGCCCCTCGGAAAGGAAACACAGAAGAATATAAACGCTGTATGCCACACCGACGAATGAGGATACGCCGGCGTAGCCACGTCTACTAGAGCTTCGCTAAGCTGCCGCTGTCGGTGATCTAGTTTAACGGCTGGGAAAAAGAACACTCGACCCAGTTTACAGTCATCGATCAAGACCACAGCATAGCCTCAGATGTTTTACGCAGACGTCATATAAACATTATGTCCGTTATTCTTCAATTGAAGAGTCTTGTAAATTTGTCTGTATCAAGTGATACTTTAATGTTCAGAGACGATTGTAAATACTCAGAACATCCTTATGCGGATGGACTGTATTAACTGAAGTAAATCTTCATATCTGTATTTTATTAAAGTGAACCATGTTATAGTTCCACTTCATCTCCTCCTGGAGCAAACCAAACAACCCACCATTTTGCTGGTGTATGTACTTCCGTAAGGCACAATACACTGTAACGACATTAAGACTCTGAAAACTTTCCGCCTTATTTCGATTCTCATAAACTGTTAGTGGAGCCCGCTGCGCACTTTTCCAAGTGTAAAATCGCCACAGCCCCACTGCAATGGGGTTCGCTAATTTGCTCACACAATTGCCTGTTAACGTCACCCCCTACATCTTCTCGTTGGTCAATTCCACATCCGTGACCTCCCTTTGTGCCATTTTACTTTAAGTCTTACTATCCCTGGATCGGTTCTTTGCGTGGTTGCGCATGTGATCACGCCGACTCAGCAGGTCACTTGGCTGTTCAGGAAATAAAGAGAACTACACACACACACTAAAAAATCCGTTTCACAAAACTATTTCATTCAAAACATAATTTAACAAAGCAAGTCTCCACACGCAAACTAGCTCATAGACAGAGAGAGAAAAAGTCTTGAAGCATAACTTTCAAGAACAAGTCGCCACACACATTTTACAATAAAAACCTACACATAAATACCATAGCAGATCCCTAAAAGAACACACGAATGCACACAAAAAATAAAAGATCGCTGAATGTTACTCAAAGACAACATACACTACTGGCCATTAAAATTGCTACACCAAGAAGAAAAGCAGATGATAAACGGGTATTCATTGGACAAATATATTATACTAGAACAGACAAGTGATTACATTTTCACGAAATTTGGGTGCATAGATCCTGAGAAATCAGTACCCAGAACAACCACCTCTGGCCGTAATAACGGTGTTGATACGCCTGGGCATTGTGTCAAACAGAGATTGAATGGCGTGTGCAAGTACAGCTGCCCATGCAACTTCAACACGATACCACAGCTCATCAAGAGTAGTGACTGGAGTATTGTGACGAGCCAGTTGTTCGGCCACCATTGACCAGAAGTTTTCAGTTGGTGAAAGATCTGGAGAATGTGCTGGCCAGGCAGCAGTCGAACATTTTCTGTATCCACAAAGGCACGTGCAGGACCTGCAACATGCGGTAGTGCATTATCCTGCTGAAGTGTAGGGATCGAATGAAGGGTAGAGCCACGGGTCGTAACACATCTCAAATGTAACGTCCACTATTCAAAGTGCCGTCAATGCGAACTAGAGGTGACTGAGACGTGTAACCAATGGCAACCCATACCATCACGCCGGGTAATACGCCAGTGTGGCGACGACGAATACACGTTTCCAATGTGCCTTCACCGCGATATCGCCAAACAGGGATGCGACCATCATGACGCTGTAAACAGAACCTGGATTCATCAGAAAAAATGACGTTTTGCCATTCGTGCACCCAGGTTCGTCGTTGAGTACACCATCGCAGACCCTCCTATCTATGGTGCAGCGACAAGGGTAACCTCAGCCATGGTCTCCGAGCTGATAGTCCATGCTGCTGCAAACGTCGTCGAACTGTTCGTGCAGATGGTTGTCTTGCAAACGTCCCCATCTGTTGACTCAGGGATCGAGACGTGGCTGCACGATCCGTTACAGCCATGCGGATAAGGTGCCTGTCATCTCGACTGCTAGTGATACGAGGCCGTTGGGATCCAGCACGGCGTTCCGTATTACCCTTCTGAACCCACCGATTCCACATTCTGCTAACAGTCATTGGATCTCGACCAACGCTAGCAGCAATGTCGCTATACGATAAACCGCAATCACGATAGGCTACAATCCGACCTTTATCAAAGTCGGAAATGTGATGGCACGCATTTCTCCTCCTTACACGAGGCATCACAACAACGTTTCACCAGGCAACGCCGGTCAACTGCTGTTTGTGTATGAGAAATCGGTTGAAACTTTCATCATGTCAGTACGTTGAAGTTGTCGCCACGGGCGTCAACCTTGTGTGAATGCTCTGAAAAGCTAATCATTTGCATATCACAGAATATTCTTCCTGCCGGTTAAATTCTCGCGTCTGTAGCACGTCATCTTCGTGGTGTAGCAATTTTAATGGCCAGTAGCGTAGAAGTTCGACATTGCAGGGACTGTGTTGTTAAGAAGAACGATGCAATGTTCTTTCGGACGTCCATGCATGTCCGAAGGAACAGGCAGTGCAACCATCAGATGTATCAGGTAACGACGATAGTGAAAATTTGCTCCGGGCCGAGACTTGAACCCGGATTTTCCGCTTTACGCGAGCAGTCGCCTTAACTGGTTTGGCTATCCGTGCGGGACCCACGGCCCCATGCAAACTTCCATATTTCGTCGTTCCTGCGTCACAACAAGTACTTGTCCACACATCACGTGATTCCCGTACACAAGAGGACATTTTTAACTGAAAGTTGCCGGCCGGAGTGGCCGTGCGGTTCTAGGCGCTACAGTCTGGAACCGAGCGACCGTTACGGTCGCAGGTTCGAATCCTGCCTCGAGCATGGATGTGTGTGATGTCCTTAGGTTAGTTAGGTTTAATTCGTTCTAAGTTCTAGGCGATTGATGATCTCAGAAGTTAAGTCGCATAGTGCTCAGAGCCATTTGAACCATTCGAACTGAAAGTCGGTGCCTACTATCGGTGGACAAATACGGTATAACAGAGCGTGTGTTGTTAAGAAGAACAATGTAATGGTCTTTCAGACATGCTGCGACTACAACCGTTATGATATACGCGAAATGTATTCGCAGTTGCAAATAAGAACAACCTTCCGCGGCATAATGGAATCACGACAATGAAAATTTGTCGCGGACCAGCACTCCACCCCGGATTTCCCACTTACCTCGAGCCGTCACCTTACTATTACGCTATCCGAGGACGACTCACGGCCAGACCCAAACTTGGTTGGCGACAACGAAGAACAAAGTGAGTTTTGGCTGCTCGTGACAGACCGTTATTGGAGAGGGTTGTGATGAAAAGGTAGAGGATGACAGCAGCAAAAGTCATTGCGGAAATGAATGTCGTACTCGCCGTGAGTCGTGTCAGCAGCACCAAAACAATACGGAAGGAGCTCCAGAAGCAATGAACTTCAGCTTGAGTAATAAGGCCAAAACCACTCATCAGGGAAACGTGATGCCGAAGCGGTGAAACCTCGACTGTGGAGCAGTGGAAGAATGCCATTTGATCGGGTGAGTCTTGCTTCACACTGTTCCCAAGTTCTCGATGAGAGTGGAACATGGTGGGGATTTGTTGATGATTTGGGCTGCCATATCGTGGTATTCCGTAGGCCCCGTGGTTAATCTGCAAGATCGCATTACTCCTAAGGATTATGTAACCAATTTAGCCGATCTGGCCCATCTCATTAGTGACGCTTATTCCAAGACAACAGGGCTGCCGTTCACACAGTTCGCATCGTCCAGGACTGATTTTGTGAGTACGAGGACCAACTGTCGTATCTCCTGTGGGCATCACAGTCACCAGTCTCAATATTTTAGAACCTTTTGTAGTCTGTCTTGGAGAGAATGGTGTGTGATCGCTAGGCACCTCTACCATGGTTACCTGGACTTTCACTATTTTGCGGGAAGAATGATGAAAATTCGGGTACAGCCTAGATAAAAGAAGGCCAACGAACGACAGCCAATCTCTTCGTCCGCCGAGATTTGCTTAGTGTGTATCGGCGACAAATCGGAGCTAACGATGTAGTTTGTCTCGGTTGCGGTTCAGTCTGCTGGTGGTAACGTCAAAGCGTTGGCGGTTAGTTCTCCTTGGGACGCCTCTCCAAGCGCGGACGCCAGGTCAAATGTTCTTTGGTTCTGTAGCGATACGCTGCGTCTGTCGAAAGTGCGTCTATTTGTTATATGTAAAAATTCTGAAGTATGGAGTGGATGACGGTGAAAGCAATAAAGATGACAGAAATTCATCGTGAATATTAACGTTTATGGGGTCCTACGACGTGTGATCATAAAAAAAATTGAAAAGTAAAATAAAGAACAAGCGTCTTCAGTCACAATCGTGATTTCCTCTCAATGCACGATGCATATGTACATAAATAGGTTTACTCATATTGTTGTTGTTGTGTTCTTCAGTCCTGAGACTGGTTTGATCCAGCTCTCCATGCTACCCTATCCTGTGCAAGCTTCTTCATCTCCCAGTACCTACTGAAGCCTACTTCCTTCTGAATCTGCTTAGTGTGTTCATCTCTTGGTCTCCCTCTACGACTTTTACCCACCACGCTGCCCTTCAATACTAAATTGGTGATCCCTCGATGTCTCAGAATATGTCCTACCAACCGATCCCTTCTTCTAGTCAAGTTGTGCCACAAGCTCCTCTTCTACCCAATTCTATTCAACACCTCCTCATTAGTTATGTGATCTACGCATCTAATATTCAGCATTCTTCTGTAGCACCACATTTAGAAAGCTTCTATTCTCTTCTTGGTTCAAAATGGTTCAAATGGCTCTGAGCACTATGGGACTTAACTTCTATGGTCATCAGTCCCCTAGAACTTAGAACTATTTAAACCTAACTAACCTAAGGACATCACACACATCCATGCCCGAGGCAGGATTCGAACCTGCGACCGTAGCAGTCCCGCGATTCCGGACTGCGCGCCTGGAACCACTAGACCACCGCGGCCGGCTATTCTCTTCTTGTCTAAACTATTTATCGTCCACATTTCACTTTCATACATGGCTACACTCCATACGAATGCTTTGAGAAACGACTTCCTGACATTAAAATCTACACTCGATGTTAACAAATTTTTCTTCTTCAGAAACGCTTTCCTTGCCATTGCCAGTCTACATTTTATATCCTCTCTACTTCGACCATCATCACTTATTTTGCTCCCCAGAAAGCAAAACTCCTTTACTACTTTAAGTGTCTCATTTCCTAATCTAATTCCCTCAGCACACCCGACTTAATTCGAATACATTCCATTATCCTCGTTTTGCTTTTGTTGATGTTCATCTTATACCCTCCTTTCAAGACAATGTCCATTCTGTTCAACTGCTCTTCCACGTCCTTTGCTGTCTCTGACAGAATTACAATGTCATCGGCGAACCTCGAAGTTTTTATTTCTTCTCCATGGATTTTAATACCTACTCCGAACTTTTCTTTAGTTTCTTTTATTGCTTGCTCAATATACAGAATGAATAACATCGGGGATAGGCTACAACCCTGTCTCACTCCCTTCCCAATCACTGCTTCCGTTTCATACCCCTCGACTCTTATAACTGCCATCTGGATTCTGTACAAATTGTAAATAGCCTTTCGCTCCCTGTATTTTACCCCTGCCACCTTCAGAATTTGAATGAGAGTATTCCAGTCAACATTGTCAAAAGCTTTCTCTATGTCTATAAATGCTATAAACGTAGGTTTGCCTTTCCTTAATCTTTCTTCTAAGATAAGTCGTAGGGTCAGTATTGCCTCATGTGTTCCAACATTTCTACGGAATCCAAACTGATCTTCCCCGAGGTCGGCTTCTATCAGCTTTTCCATTCGTCTGTAAAAAACTCATACTGTTCTTCAAAACCATGCATCTACAACTGGAAACAGTATGTTACATTTCGAATTGTATTGGTTTTTTAAACTTATATTCACAATGCGCCGTTTTGTAATATACCATTGCAGTCTTAGCAGGACCGGAATTAACCTAAATCACAAAAGAAACTGATGTAGACTTTCAGGACGCCTGGAGATTAGCCACCAGGGCTCGAAATGCGGTGTACATCGAAATAAAATCACGATTGTGACTCAAGGCGGTTCTTCTTGATTTTACGAAGGTAATACAGTCAAGAAAGAAACACTGACAGCAAGGGATGAAATCAAACTGAAAAAATCAGACGCTTGGAGGGAAATAAGTGACCCGTTAGAAAGTAAAGTACACGATGTAAAAAAAGGAAATCAGCCTTTATTTAAATCTTTTCGCCGTGAACAATAAATAGAAACAAACAAAACCGGGAGTGGTGTTGCCTAAAACAGCTTTCATTTTTGGAATTTTTTCTGGCCTATACAATTCAATACTTCTTCAATTTGTCGCTTCATTCGGAAAGAAATTATGAAGCAGCCCATGTTCCAGTTGAGCCTTAAGGCCAGACACGGATTTTGTTCTGTTCCCTACTTTTTAAAATAAAGTCGTCCACCAGTGCTTTCTGATAATCAGCTTTTTGCAGTAAAATAAGCGCTGCACTTGTGACGACCGCTAAATCATTTCCTTCCCTCACAATATTGGCTGGTGGAATTGTAGTTAAAACGCTAATTCGTAACAATAACAAAAAAACGGGAGCTACCTCGAATAAGTATCAAACTTAACTGCGATTCCACACGACCAAATCCGTTGCACCAACCGCTTGGTTCGGTGAGGATGAGTGGCCGCACGCCAATCCGTTGGCGACCAACGTTCGGTCGAATCCATTGGCTGTCGTTCGTTTGCATTCGTTGGCCCAGTTTGTATGTGTCTTAAGGTACCCTTGGCAACCATACAGGACCTTTATTTGTGTGGAAGCTGTTTTGAATGCCAGCAGTTTTCACTTTGAACGTATTTCAGATTCGAATGGGGTAATCATGACTGTTTTTTAACTTCTGTGATATTGTAACACCCCACCCATCACTTATCTGATTTTGGCGTGTGTTCACCCCAGCTAATGGACTAACAGATCAACAGAGAGTGCAAAACTGCCGCAATATCGGATAACGCAAAGAAAGTAATAAGGCCCTGTGACTCTTGATTGAACTGCGGTGGTAGTGTTGACATTAATTGATTCAGAATTGAACAATTTTAATTAAAAAGGCGTGCACATTGATGTTATATGCAGCTATTGAACACCAGATGCAAATGTTGAACATAAAATTAATTAAGAAAGTGACTTGGGATTTCAGCTACTTGATTTAAACTAGATGCAGTCGATTAGCACAAATTTATTTTAACTCACGACCTTCAATCATCATATTACATGACTCTCCTACCAGGCAGTGGTAATAAATTGCGTTTCCGTGGAGTAAAGCTCGATAATTCAAAAGTAATTCCTATCGACTGACCCAGGTGTAATGCGAAGTGCGAGAATAATACTACAGTATACGGCCCATGAAACCCTCGTGGAAACTTTGCTGATGTGATCCAACAAATTAATCAGTGGCCGGAGAGGGCGCAATATCACCGAATACAGCGTGGCGGAGCGTCGTCGTTGTGCAGACGTTGGCCGGCCTCGTGGTGCTGCGAGGCTGCGCTCGTCTATTCACTCCTAGCTATCTTGCTCAGTACATAGCTGAACCAAAACTTTCTATCTCCAAGCTCAATCGTTCCATTTGTTAAGTCCTAAACTGCAGAGATGCTCACTCTTTCTCAGGCAAGCTGAGTAAAGAACGCCACATCCACACTCTAGGCAAGCTGGGAACGGAAGACCTCTACCAAGACTTCTGCCAGTCCGCTCTTCGCCTCAGTTTCCCCTCCAGCCAAGTCACTTACGCCAATTGCAGTGCAAGGCGCGTTAATTATGCGTCGCTTCCCAGCGCCGACCAATGCCTGCTCCGGGAAGTGAACAAATTCCCACAAAATTTCCCTTCCTCTCAACTTCTTCTATTTATCCCCCCCCCCCCAGGCACCCATCAAGGTTAGCGTCTGCACAAACACCAAGTTTTCCGGAATTCTGACTCCCAGTAGAGTACTTCAAATTCCTTGGTCCTACGTTCCCATCGGAGGCCGCTGTATTTCATGCTGTCGCTCTTCACCTGATTTACTTCAGGCTCTGCGGACCGTGAATTCAGCGTGAAGTTGCTATAGTCACGAACATGCATATTTTGACCTCTTTTGACCGCTACACCTTAGCTTGCGCGGCTATGTCGCATGTTTCACAGAAAACGGGACAATGGACATTTATCAACAGGCGTACAAGTTCTCCGTCTGCTTCCCGGTACACCAGCATGAAGTCGGGGTCAACAACCCACTCACTGTCACTCATCTTAAGGCAGCTGGAAGTCGCACACCGTTACCACTTTCTCAGAGCTTGAGCCGCCCTAAGCTGCCTATTGTCGCTTCCCTTAGCCACTCCCCTGGCTGGCCACGGTCAAATACTTCCCTGGGGTAAACTAGCGTCCAGTAAAGTGACTCATTTCCACAAAGTTTTCATGTCATGTGAATTACTTTAAAACCATCACCTGACATTAATTATTCCACTATGTCCATATTATACCCTCTACAAGATGCATTGTGCCTTGTCAGTCATTTTGTTCAGCCCTACTGTTCGCTCAACGTGAGTTAGGTGATCTTTAATGACTTCATTTAAGGGGCATACTTCTTGCCATCTTACAATATTTATGGTAATGAATATAGGGACTTGCATGAAACGATTATATACTAATTATCACAATACATTTTCTAAAATGCAGAGAGAGTAATGGAAAAAATTGTAGGTGGTCAAAGTTAGCATGGGTTTGGAGATGTATTGACCGACCTATACTTCCATGACAACTGTCAACTACCATTCGATTTGTGCTCAGTATTTAAAAAACACAGTGAAACTCTGACCAACCAGAAATAGACACATTGATCTTAAGTCACAAAAGCGTCATAAAAGAAAAATATCTAGTATGGTACACAAACCATGATTAAAATTATCAATATAACGAAAGGTACTAGGATCGTGTACCACACAGATAACTTCAAATTTAGTTGAGCATAACAACTTCAGTTTCATCCATTTTAAACTTATCCTCGTTTCAAAATATCTGGTGCAGTTAGAAATAAGGTTTCCTGTTACTCATTTTGCGACTCAGTTTCTGGCATTTGTGGTCAAACAAAATTCATTCTTTCTTTCAAGAGATATTTGAATTATATGCTGCACTGCCTTAACGACAATAGCTTGCAATTTGAGCAATACGTGACTGACATATATCTTTCTTAGTTGTAGGCACATTAACAATTACAAATGAGTCTTCGTCCAATAAAGCGATGATTAATTTTCGTATTTCTTAATTCAACACTGTATTGGTATCAACACTGTTTAAAAAACAGTGTATCTGTAATCCTGGAGTAACAATGACCGATGGTCAAAGTAGTCCCAAAACAGAGAAATCATGTTGGCCTACATGGCCTGAGAAATCGTAATACGCTGGTAGATATACACTCCTGGAAATTGAAATAAGAACACCGTGAATTCATTGTCCCAGGAAGGGGAAACTTTATTGACACATTCCTGGGGTCAGATACATCACATGATCACACTGACAGAACCACAGGCACATAGACACAGGCAACAGAGCATGCACAATGTCGGCACTAGTACAGTGTATATCCACCTTTCGCAGCAGTGCAGGCTGCTATTCTCCCATGGAGACGATCGTAGAGATGCTGGATGTAATCCTGTGGAACGGCTTGCCATGCCATTTCCACCTGGCGCCTCAGTTGGACCAGCGTTCGTGCTGGACGAGCAGACCGCGTGAGACGACGCTTCATCCAGTCCCAAACATGCTCAATGGGGGACAGATCCGGAGATCTTGCTGGCCAGGGTAGTTGACTTACACCTTCTAGAGCACGTTGGGTGGCACGGGATACATGCGGACGTGCATTGTCCTGTAGGAACAGCAAGTTTTCTTGCCGGTCTAGGAATGGTAGAACGATGGGTTCGATGATGGTTTGGATGTACCGTGCACTATTCAGTGTCCCCTCGACGATCACCAGTGGTGTACGGCCAGTGTAGGAGATCGCTCCCCACACCATGATGCCGGGTGTTGGCCCTGTGTGCCTCGGTCGTATGCAGTCCTGATTGTGGCGCTCACCTGCACGGCGCCAAACACGCATACGACCATCATTGGCACCAAGGCAGAAGCGACTCTCATCGCTGAAGACGACACGTCTCCATTCGTCCCTCCATTCACGCCTGTCGCGACACCACTGGAGGCGGGCTGCACGATGTTGGGGCGTGAGCGGAAGACGGCCTGACGGTGTGCGGGACCGTAGCCCAGCTTCATGGAGACGGTTGCGAATGGTCCTCGCCGATACCCCAGGAGCAACAGTGTCCGTAATTTGCTGGGAAGTGGCGGTGCGGTCCCCTACGGCACTGCGTAGGATCCTACGGTCTTGGCGTGCATCCGTGCGTCACTGCGGTCCGGTCCCAGGTCGACGGGCACGTGCACCTTCCGCCGACCACTGGCGACAACATCGATGTACTGTGGAGACCTCACGCCCCACGTGTTGAGCAATTCGGCGGTACGTCCACCCGGCCTCCCGCATGCCCACTATACTCCCTCGCTCAAAGTCCGTCAACTGCACATACGGTTCACGTCCACGCTGTCGCGGCATGCTACCAGTGTTAAAGACTGCGATGGAGCTCCGTATGCCACGGCAAACTGGCTGACACTGACGGCGGCGGTGCACAAATGCTGCGCAGCTAGCGCCATTCGACGGCCAACACCTCGGTTCCTGGTGTGTCCGCTGTGCCGTGCGTGTGATCATTGCTTGTACAGCCCTCTCGCAGTGTCCGGAGCAAGTATGGTGGGTCTGACACACCGGTTTCAATGTGTTCTTTTTTTCATTTCCAGGAGTGTACACTGAAGCGCCAAAGAAATTCGTATAGGCACGCGTATTCAAATATAGAGACATCTTAACAGGCAGAATATTGTACTGCGGTCAGCAACACTTGTATAAGACAACAAGTGTCTGGCGTTGTTAGATCGGTTACTGCTGCTACAACGGCAGGTTATCAAGATTTAAGTGAGTTTGACGTGGTGTTATAGTCGGCGCACGGGCGATGGGACACAGCATCTCCGAGGTAGTGATGAAGTGGTGGTTTTCCCGTACGACCATTTCACGGTTGTACCGTAAATATCAGGAATCCGGTAAAACGTCAAATCGCCGACATCGCTGCTGCCGGGAAAGATCCTGCAGGAACGGGACCAACGACGACTGAAGAGAATCGTTCAGCGTGACACAAGTGCAACCCTTCCTCAAATTACTGCAGATTTCAATGCTGAAACAGCAACAAGCTTCAACGTGCGAAACATTCAACGAAACACCATCGATATGGGATTTTGGAGCCGAAGGCCGACTTGTCTAACCTTTATGTCTGCACGATACAAGGCTGTACGCCTCGCCTGGGCCCTTCAACACCGACATTGGGCTGTTGATGACTGGAAACATGTTGCCTCGTCGGACGAGTCTCGTTGAAACGTCCCCTTAGAAAAATTGTATATGACTGTGCTTAAACTGATACACAATATTTTTTTAGCGCAACGCAATCTGACTTTCAATAAACCCTACAAAAGAATGGCCCTGGCTAACATTAACCTATACCTTTCACAAATCACTTACCTCACAAAAATCTTCGTTACTCGAACTACTGCAATACAGCGAGCGCCACTACTGCGAGCTAAATAAAAGATTCAAACTACGGAAGGCACTAACTACTGATAGGCATAGTTAGCAAATGAAAGATTTTAATAGAGAACAAACAATTTATTTACCTTAATAGTCATAATATTTATAGCAGTTTATGACATCCATTCTTACAAATGTACTGTTTCTGATGGACACACCTCCAGATTATCCATTCTCAAAAATCCGCCATCTCACTTCCCCACATCCACCACTGCTGGCGGCTCACCTCCAACTGCACAACGCTACGCGCTGTTAACAGCCCAACACTACAATAGCGAATATTACAACAATGCCACCCAGCCACAGACTGCACACAGCACAGCCAGTGATTTTCATACAGAGCGCTACGTGGCATTACCAATATAAAAACCTAAACAGCCTTCTTACATCGTTTCAAATTGTATCCGTCGGATGGACGTGTACGGACATGGAAACCTCATGAATCCATAGACCCTGCATGTCAGCAGGGTACTGTTGAAGCTGGTGGAGGCTCTGTATGGTGTCGCGCGTGTGCAGTTGGAGTGCTATGGGACCCCAGATACGTCTAGAAACGACTCTGACAGGTGACACGTACGTAAGCATCCTGTCTGATCACCTGCACCAGTTCATGTCCACTTTGCATTCCGACGGACTTGGGCAATTTCAGCAGGACAATGCGACGCGCCACACTTCCAGAGTTGCTTTGGGTGGCTTCAGATACAGTCTTCTGAGTTTAAACACTTCCGTTGGCCACCAAACTCCCCAGACCTGAACATTATTGAGCATATCTGAGATGCCTTGCATCGTGTTGTTCAGAAGAAGTGATCTCCACCCCCTTGTACTCTAAGGGATTTATGGACAGTCAAGCAAGGTTCCCGGGTCAGTTCCCTCCAGCACTACTTCAGACATTAGGCGAGTACATGCCACGTTGTGTTGTGGAACTTCTGCGCGCTCGCGGGGGCCCTACGCAATATTAGGCAGGTGTACCAGTTTCTTTGGCTCTTCAGTGTATAAAAGCGAACAAAAAATTAATTAGTGGTCTGTTTTCTGAGCTAATCGATTAACATACGGGATACAGTTCTAAACACCGATGGCTATACTGTTGAATGACATACACCACTTGTCATTAAAATTGCTACACCACGAAGATGACGTGCTACAGACGCGAAATTTAAGCGACAGGAAGAAGATGCTGTGATATGCAAATGATTAGCTTTTCAGAGCATTCACACAAGGTTGGCGCCGGTGGCAACACCTACAATGTGCTGACATGAGGAAAGTTTCCAGCCGATTTCTCATACACAAACAGCAGTTGACCGGCGTTGCCTGAGGAAACGTTGTGATGCCTCGTGTGAGGTGGAAAATGCGTACCATTACATTTAGGGCTTTGATAAAGGTCGGATTGTAGCCTATCGCCATTGCTGCTCGCGTTGGTCGACATCCGATGACGGTTAGCAGAATATAGAATCGACGGGTTCAGGAGGGTAATACGGAACGCCGTGCTGGAACCCAACGGCCTCGTATCACTAGCAGTCGAGACGACAGGCATCTTATCCGCATGGCTGTAACGGATCGTGCAGCCACGTCTCGGTCCCTGAGTCAACAGATGGGGACGTTTGCAAGACAACAACTATCTGCACGAACAGTTCGACGACGTTTGCAGCAGCATGAACTGTCAGCTCGGAGACCATGGCTGCGTTTACCCTTGACGCTGCATCACAGACAGGAGCGCCTGCGATGGTGTACTCAACGACGAACCTGGGTACAGGAATGACAAAACGTCATTTTTTCGGATAAATCTAGGTTCTGTTTGCAGCATCATGATGGTCGCATCCCTGTTTGGCGATATCGCGGTGAACGCACATTGGAAGCGTGGATTCGTCATTACCATACTGGAGTATCACGCGGCGTGATGGTATGGGGTGCTATTGGTTACACGTCTTGGTCACCTTTTGTTCACATTGATGGCACTTTGAACAGTGGACGTTACATTTAAGATGTATTACGACTCGTGGCTGTACCCTTCATTCGATCCCTGCGAAACCCTATATTTCAGCAGGATAATGCACGACCGCATGTTGCAGGTCCTGTACGGGCCTTTCTGGATACAGAAAATGTTCGGCTGCTACCCTGGCAAGCACATTCTCCGGATCCCTGACCAATTGAAAACGTCTGGTCAATGGTGGCCGAGCAACTGTCTCGTCACAATACGCCAATCACTACTCTTGATGAACCGTGGTATCGTGTTGAAGCTGCACGGGCAGCTGTACCTGTACGCGCCATCCAAGCTCTGACTCAATATCCAGGCATATTAGGGCCGTTATTACGGCCAGATGTGTTTGTTCTGGGTACTGATTTCTCATGCTCTATGCACCCAAATTGCGTGAAAATGTAATCACATGACAGTTCTAGTATAATATATTTGTCCAATGAATACCCATTTATGATCTGCATTTCTTCTTGGTGTAGCAATTTTAATGGCCAGTAGAGTATATTCAGTTTACGGTAGACGAGAGTGTGGAGCCTCTGAGCGGGGCGACAGCGACAGAGGTCCGGTGTATAAGCGACCAGGAGCTCGGCCACAAGGGCTGCAGCGGAAGGATCGGCAGGAGACAGCACCTGGCGCCGCGGGAGGCTGCAGTCGGCGCGGCGCGGCCGGCTGGCGCCAGGTGTGTGACGTCACGCGCATTCCCCGCCGGCCGCCAGGCGCCACTGGCCGCCCCTCCCCGCCCCGCCCCGCCCACCCTGCAGGCCGCGCCCACACTGCCCACCGGCAGCTGGAGACCGCGGCTCTCCGTGGGCGGCCAGTCGTTTGGTCACCGCTCTCTCCATTTGTCAGCTGCCACTCTTGACGCCTGTATGTAAGCCGCCCGAAGATCACAGTCACTTGGCATGAGTCCCTGTAGTACGGTTTCAGGAAAGAAAACAGTCGAAGACGCGGCGAGTCTCGTCCTTCGCGAATGCTAACACATCACACGATAAATACACCTGGCCTGACTGCAGGTAGACTGCAGCCTTTCTTCCTCCGAGGCACTAGGAGGGGGAAGGTAGAGAACTATCCCCCCTCCCACCTTTATCCCCCCCCCCCCCGTATGCAACTTGAAATCAGGCCGTTTACGAGAGACTGGGACGAGGAAAAATCCCGGCTCTCGCCGGGCAGGGCTGGCATCCAGCGCTCTACCCGCTGCACCACCACAGCGATATGGTTCAAATGGCTCTGAGCAGTATGGGGACTTCACATATGAGGTCATCAGTCCCCTAGAACTTAGAACTACTTAAACCTAACTGACCTAAGGACATCACACACATCCATTCCCGAGGCAGGATTCGAACCTGCGACCGTAGCGGTCGCGCGGTTCCAGACTGAAGCGCCTAGAACCGCTCGGCCACACCGGCCGGCATATAACTGGATGGCTTGATAATTTACGGTGGTTCTGCTAGTTCGAAGGGCTGTATTTGTCTGGTTATTCCTCGATAACTTCTCCCGATATTACTGTATAGACAGACAGTCGAACCTGGAATTGGGTGACCGGGTGTTTCATGTAAGAAAGACGGGACATTTCTGAAAGATGAAACGAAGAAGCTTGACGCTAGTTACAAAAAAAAAAAAAAAAAAATAGACCCTGCTTTAATAAGACAAATTAAAACTAACTTTTATACACACAAAT